>NW_011494766.1:1100493-1100611 GCF_000754665.1 Bison bison bison | reverse complement strand
AAGAACAAATATTAAAAGCAGCAAGGGAAAAACAAGAAATAACACACAAGGGGATTCCCATAAGGATAATAGCTGATCTTTCAATAGAAACTCTTCAGGCCAGAAGGGAATGGCAGGA
>NW_011494766.1:1096451-1099956 GCF_000754665.1 Bison bison bison | reverse complement strand
CAAAGGCTGTGAAAAGAGACAAAGAATGACACTACATAATGATCAAAGAATCAATCCAAGAAGAAGATACAACAATTATAAATATATATGCACCCAACATAGGAGCACTGCAATATGTAAGACAAATGCTAACAAGTATGAAAGGGGAAAGTAACAATAACACAATAATAGTGGGAGACTTTAATACCCCACTCACACCTATGGATAGATTAACTAAACAGAAAATTAACAAGGAAACACAAAGTTTAAATGATACAATAGACCAGTTAGACCTAATTGATATCTATAGGACATTTCACCCCAAAACAATGAATTTTACCTTTTCCTTAAACGCACATGGAACCTTCTCCAGGATAGATCACATCCTGGGCCATAAAGCTAGCCTTGGTAAATTCAAAAAAATTGAAATCATTCCAAGCATCTTTTCTGACTACAATGCAGTAAGATTAGATCTCAATTACAGGAGAAAAAGTATTAAAAATTCCAACATCTGGAGGCTAAACAACACGCTGCTGAATAACCAACAAATCACAGAAGAAATAAAAAAAGGAATCAAAATATGCATAGAAACAAATGAAAATGAAAACACAACAACCCAAAACCTGTGGGACACTGTAAAAGCAGTGCTAAGGGGAAGGTTCATAGCAATACAGGCATACCTCAAGAAACAAGAAAAAAGCCAAATAAATAACCTAACTCTACACTTAAAGCAACTAGAAAAGGAAGAAATGAATAGCTCCAGGGTTAGTAGAAGGAAAGAAATCTTAAAAATTTGGGCAGAAATAAATGCAAAAGAAACAAAAGAGACCATAGCAAAAAGCAACAAAACCAAAAGCTAGTTCTTTGAAAGGATAAATAAAGTTGACAAACCAGTAGCCAGACTCATCAAGAAACAAAGGGAGAAAAATCAAATCAATAAAATTAGAAATGAAAATGGAGAGATCACAACAGACAACGCAGGAATACAAAGGATCATAAGAGGCTACTATCAGCAATTATATGGCAATAAAATGGACAACGTGGAAGAAATGGACAAATTCTTAGAAAAGTATAACTTTCCAAACCTGAACCAGGAAGAAATAGAAAATCTTAACAGACCCATCACAGGCATGGAAATTGAAACTGTAATCAGAAATCTTCCATCAAACAAAAGCCCAGGTCCAGACGGCTTCACAGCTGAATTCTACCAAAAATTTAGAGAAGAGCTAACACCTATCCTACTCAAACTCCTCCAGAAAATTGCAGAGGAAGGTAAACTTCCAAACTCATTCTATGAGGCCACCATCACCCTACTACCAAAACCTGACAAAGATGCCACAAAAAAGGAAAACTACAGACCAATATCACTGATGAACATAGATGCAAAAATCCTTAACAAAATTCTAGCAATCAGAATTCAACAACACATTAAAAAGATCATACATCCTGACCAAGTGGACTTTATCCCAGGGATGCAAGGATTCTTCAATATGCACAAATCAATCAATGTAATACACCACATTAACAAATTGAAAAATAAAAGCCATATGATTATCTCAATAGATGCAGAGAAAGCCTTTGACAAAATCCAACATCCATTTATAGTAAAAACTCTCCAGTAAGCAGGAATAGAAGGAACGTATCTCAACATAATAAAAGCCATATATGACAAACCCACAGCAAACATTATCCTCAATCGTGAAAAATTGAAAGCATTTCCTCTAAAGTCAGGAACAAGACAAGGGTGCCCACTCTCACCACTACTATTCAATATAGTTTTGGAAGTTTTGGCCACAGCAATCAGAGCAGAAAAAGAAATGAATCCAAATTGGAAAAGAAGATGTAAAACTCTTACTGTTTGCAGATGACATAATCCTTTACATAGAAAACCCTAAAGACTCCACCAGAAAATTACTAGAGCTAATCAATGAATATAGTAAAGTTGTAGGATATAAAATCGACACACAGAAATCCCTTGCATTCCTATACACTAATAATGAGAAAATAGAAGGAGAAATTAAGAAAACAATTCCATTCACCATTGCAACGAAAAGAATAAAATACTTAGGAATATATCTACCTAAAGAAACTAAAGACCTATATAGAGAAAACTATAAAACACTGGTGAAAGAAATCAAAGAGGACACTACTGGAGAAATGGAGAAATATACCATGTTCATGGATCGGAAGAATCAATATAGTGAAAATAAGTATACTACCCAAAGCAATCTATAGATTCAATGCAATCCCTATCAAGCTACCAATGGTATTTTTTCACAGAGCTAGAACAAATAATTTCACAATTTGTATGGAAATACAAAAAACCTCGAATAGCCAAAGCAATCTTGAGAAACAAGGATGGAACTGGAGGAATCAACCTGCTTGACTTCAGGCTCTACTACAAAGCCACAGTCATCAAGACAGTATAGTACTGGTACAAAGACAGAAATATTGATCAATGGAACAAAATAGAAAGCCCAGAGATAAATCCACACACCTATGGACACCTTATCTTTGACAAAGGAGGCAAGAACATACAATGGATTAAAGACAATGTCTTTAACAAGTGGTGCCGGGAAAACTGGTCAACCACTTGTAAAAGAATGAAACTAGAACATTTTCTAACACCATACACAAAAATAAACTCAAAATGGATTAAAGATCTAAACGTAAGACCAGAAACTATAAAACTCCTAGAGGAGAACATAAGCAAAACACTCTTCGACATAAACCACAGAAGGGTCCTCTATGACTCACCTCCCAGAATTTGGAAATAAAAGCAAAAATAAACAAATGGGACATAATTAAAATTAAAGGCTTCTGCACAACAAAGGAAAGTCTAAGCAAGGTGAAAAGACAGCCTTCAGAATGGGAGAAAATAATAGCAAATTAAGCAACTGACAAAGAGTTAATCTCAAAAATACACAAGCAATACCTGCAGCTCAATTCCAGAAAAATAAACGACCTAATCAAAAAATGGGCCAAAGAACTAAACAGACATTTCTCCAAAGATGGCTACAAACACATGAAAAGATGCTCGACATCACTCATTATCAGAGAAATACAAATCAAAACCACAATGAGGTACCATTTCACTCCAGTCAGAATGGCGACTATCCAAAAGTCTACAAGCAATAAATCCTGGAGAGGGTGTAGAGAAAAGGGAACCCTCTTACACTGTTGGTGGGAATGCAAACTAGTACAGCCACTATGGAGAACAGTGTGGAGATTCCTTAAAAAACTGGAAATAGAACTGCCATACGACCCAGCAATCCCACTGCTGGGCATATACACTGAGGAAACCGGAATTGAAAGAGACACATGTATCCCAATATTCATCGCAGCAGTGTTTATAATAGCCAGGACATGGAAGCAACCTAGATGTCCATCAGCAGATGAATGGATAAGAAAGCTGTGGTACGCACATATGGACACCTTATCATTGACAAAGGAGGTAAGAATATACAATGGATTAAAGACAATCTCTTTAACAAGTGGTGCTGGGAAATCTGGTCAACCACTTGTA
>NW_011494766.1:1095180-1095954 GCF_000754665.1 Bison bison bison | reverse complement strand
TCGAAACATGTAAAATATCATGTAAGAAACGAGTTGCCAGTCCAGGTTCGATGCATGATACTGGATGCTTGGGGCTAGTGCACTGGGACGACCCAGAGGGATGGTATGGGGAGGGAGGAGGGATGAGGGTTCGGGATGGGGAACACATGTATACTTGTGGCGGATTCATTTTGATATTTGGCAAAACTAATACAATTATGTAAAGTTTAAAAATAAAATAAAATTAGAAAAAATGGATAAGAAAGCTGTGGTACATATACACAATGGAGTATTACTCAGCCATTAAAAAGAAAACATTTGAATCAGTTCTAATGAGGTGGATGAAACTGGAGCCTATTATACAGAGTGAAGTAAGCCAGAAGGAAAAACATAAATACAGTATACTAACGCATATATATGGAATTTAGAAAGATGGTAACAATAACCCAGTGTACGAGACAGCAAAAGAGACACTGATGTATAGAACAGTCTTATGGACTCTTTGGGAGAGGGAGAGGGTGGGAAGATTTGGGAGAATGATATCGAAACATGTAAAATATCATGTAAGAAACGAGTTGCCAGTCCAGGTTCGATGCATGATACTGGATGCTTGGGGCTAGTGCACTGGGACGACCCAGAGGGATGGTATGGGGAGGGAGGAGGGATGAGGGTTCGGGATGGGGAACACATGTATACTTGTGGCGGATTCATTTTGATATTTGGCAAAACTAATACAATTATGTAAAGTTTAAAAATAAAATAAAATTAGAAAAAAAAAAAAAAAAAAGCTGAGGT
>NW_011494766.1:1079987-1095080 GCF_000754665.1 Bison bison bison | reverse complement strand
AAGAAAGCTGTGGTACATAGACACAATGGAGTATTACTCAGGCATTAAAAAGAATACATTTGAATCAGTTCTAATGAGGTGGATGAAACTGGAGCCTATTAGGCAGAGTGAAGTAAGCCAAAAAGAAAAACACCAATACAGTATACTAAAGCATATATAGAGAATTTAGAAAGATGGTACCGATAACCCTGTATATGAGACAGCAAAAGAGACACAGATGTATAGAATAGTCTTTTGGACTTTGTGGGAGAGGGAGAGGGTGGGATGATTTGGGAGAATGGCATTGAAACATGTATAATATCATATGTGAAACGAATCGCCAGTCCAGGTTTGATGCATGATACAGGATGCTCGGGGCTGGTGCACAGGGATGACCCAGAGGGATAGTATGGGGAGGGAGGTGGGAGGGGGGTTCAGGATGGGGAACACATGTACACCCGTGGTGGATTCATGTTGATGTATGGCAAAACCAATATAATATTGTAAAGTAACTAGCCTCCAATTAAAATAAAGAAATTTATATTAAAAAATCAATGAATTTAGCAAAGGAACTCAGTTTTAATCACAGGATACTAATTAAGCCATCTTGCATGAAGAGCAGCACACAAGGGGGAGATGAGCTGAACAGTGACACAGTGTAATATGCTCAAAGAATCAACTTGGCCTCTTAGTGGTGGGCAATGGAGACTTGGTGAAATGAAAGATTTTGTAAAAGATGAAAAGAGGAAATTATAGTGACTTCTGTAATGCTCCTTACAATTTTTCTTTCTATTCCTATGTTTACCCTTCCCTCTCATCCTACTCCTCAAACTGTTCTACTGCAGTAATCTCAGCCTCTTTCCACTCCAGAATAGTCTAAGTACTGCTTCCAAGGTTTATCTTTTTATAATAATCCTTTGGTGATTCTAGTTTCTGGCTCAAAATATCTCAAGGTTTTCCTTGCTGAAAGCAGTGTCTCTCAATTTGTTACCAACAACACATAAGGGCGCTTGTTAGAAATGTACATTCCTAAACACACTCCTCAGAGAATCTGATCCCATGAATCTAGCGTGATGCTGGAGAATTTATATTTTTCCAAGTATATTTCTAATGCAGGTACCTCAGTTACATTACTGAGAGAAATTTACTTACATGGTCAAGTCCAGCTCTTTAGCCAGAGGACTGACCTTTAATGGTGGAAATTCAGTTCTAGGGCAGGTAAAAGAGGGGGAAGAGTGGTTTGGGGAGACTGGTCTCCAAAATATCCATAGGATAGGATACATTGGCAACCATGATTATGGGGGAATTTGTATCATATGGATGGAAAGGAATTTGTAAAGTCATGCCATCTGTTTTTTTGACTTAAGCCTACCAGATATCTGGCATAGTGAGAAGTCTGGAATGAGGGCAGAAGACAAAGGTGTACTGCTTAACTTCCTGGGCCTCAGCTTTCTCATCCATAAAATAGGAATGTAAAAATGCTTTCCCTCTCATTGTTGTAAATATCAAATGTGTGAAAATGCTTTGAAACTTGGAAAGTGTTGAATAACATGAGGTAATTATTTATATTAGTAGTCTGTTCTCTTCACCCTCTGTTCTCTTCACCTTTGCAAAATGACAAAAAAGATCTTGCTCAGGAGAGTAATTGTGGTTAAATACTCTAGGCTAAGCCTGTGGGGGGAGTGTGTGTTATTGACATCAATCCTGCTACAGTTATTTTCAGGAGAAAAGGTATAAGTCCTATAGCAGCCAGCAGAATGTTTTTGATTACCCCATGGATTTGGGTAGCTTGGAGATCTGCTGTAGAGCTGGAATCTGACTTCCTCTGTGAGCATGAATTTGGCTGAATTTAGTAGTGAGAAAAGCTTAAGAAAACCCACACATGCTGAAACCCAAAAGGCTAATGAGAATAAACAGCTTGTGTAATTAGACCTTGTGCATTTCCCTAAAAAGAAATCATGAAATATGAACAAAATGTTGTCTCTGAAGACTTCATGGTTACTTGGTCTAGTTTTCAATTTGGAAACTATGCTCATTGCCTGCAGGAATTATAAGAACAATAGGCTTCTGGCTGTTTAGTGAATTGATGCCCTCACATGGATTCTGACATTTGATGTCCTGGCCTTGGCCCCACTCACAGCAGCAGGGCACTCATGCGGGCCGAGTTTTGCTCTGTTCTGAGCACTCACAGCTTAGCGACCTTACGTGGCTTTATATCGTGACTTCTTGATGAGCCAAAGTCTTCGTGATTTTGGTTTCAAACACGTTTATTCTTCCCTGTATGTCTTGTCCACAGAAAACAATGAAATGTTTTGTTTTAAATAAACTCTACTGTTCTTCTCAGAGTCCTGGTGTTTTCAGTAAAAAGGACACAATTCCCTTACCCACCCAGGTTTGCCAAATCTCTGCATTTTGCCACTTTTGCTCCATGTCTTTTGTTATATAATAAATATCTTTATTTTTAAAACAAATAAAATGGAGATGCAGTTCAAGCGCCTGTGAAATCCTCCCCACCAGATTCTTGTTTCTCTTCCTCTCTTCCCAGAAGTGGCCACTATGCTGAATGAAGCAAGCAACATGAGGCTCAACTGAATGTTTTGACCAAGTAATAATATTTCAAAATGAAGTTCCCATCCCTTGTGGAAATGTGAAAGTAGGTGTCTCAAATCAGGCCATAGGAAAGTCATGAAATTTTGTTTCTTCTAGAAATAATTTTCTTAGTTTCTACCACTTTCTGGTATAAACCTTTAAACTTTCCCCTGCTGAATTTCATTAGTAGTACTTCTCTTTAAAAGATAAGTAAGACATTACATGGTTCAAACTTCAAAATTGTTTCCAAATAATATATATTAAGGCTTCTTTCATCTACTTTGGTCGCCTCATTCCCAACCTTGTGGTTAATAATTTTTATTAGTTTCTTGTTTGTACTTCTAGTCTTTTTATTTTATACACACAAAAAATGTGAATATACATTCTTACTTTCCTGCTTTCTTTTCTCAGAACATTATATTCTATATTCATTGTTTTACATCACATTTTCCATTTAGTAATATATCCTGGAGATCTGTACTGCAGCAGCCCCCTTCTCTCTCTCTTTTTATACCATGTTGTATTTTATAGTTGTATAACATTTCATCCAGCACATATTAATGCATAGGACTTTATTAATTTTACAATTACATAGTATTTAATTGCATGGATAGAAAATATTTATCCTAAATGACAACTGGACTTTCTTTTTCTATTGCTTTTTGAGTTTCTTCTTCCTTTTTTTTTTAATCTTTTTGTTGAAGGATAATTGCTTTACAGAATTTTGTTGTTTTCTGTCAAACCTCAACATGAATCAGCCTTATGTATATATATATCCCCTCCCTTTTGAACCTCCCTCCCATCTCCCTCCCCATCCCAACCCTCTAGGTTGACACAGAGCCGCTGTTTGAGTTTCCTGAGCCATACAGCAAATTCCCATTGGCTATCTATTTTACATATGGTAATGTAAGTTTCCTTGTTACTCTTTCCATACATCTCACCCTCTTTTCCCCTCTCCCCATGTCCATAAGTCTATTCTCTATGTCTGTTTCTCCATTGCTGCCCTGGAAATAAATTCTTCATTACCATTTTTCTAGATTCCATATATATGCATTAGAATATTTATCTTTTTCTTTCTGACTTACTTCACTCTGTATAATAGGTTCTAGGTTCATCAACCTGATTAGAACTGACTCAAATGTGCTCCTTTTTATGGCTGAGTAATATTCCATTATTTATAGGTACCACAGCTTCTTTATCCATTCATCGGTACTCAGGGGAGTTGGTGGCTAGGGTGGCAGGAGATATAGTGCTCTAGAAGGGTATGTCAACTAGTACTGGCCAATACACTCCAGTATTCTTCCCTGGAGAACCCCCCTCCCTAACAGAGAGACCTGGAAGGCCCCAGTCTACAGGGTTGCAAAGAGTTGGGCTCTAGCGAAGTGACCCTGTGCATGTAGATGCAAGATTTTTTTTTGCCTGTGGCAGATCTGCCCCAGTGAGAGTTGAGCATTAAGATAATGCAGCTGCTTGGCTTGCGGGGACCCTGGCAGTTCCAACTGTGCAGGAGCACGGACTGCTTCTGCTGCAGGAGTTATGGCCCTATCAGAGTCTTTTTCTGAGCCTCTTGTAGCTGGGGAACAGAACACCTCTTTGGCCAATCTTTCTCTGTAGCTCCACCCATTCAGGAACTTAGAGGGCTCCCTTGCCTGCAGTCCTTCTGTGTTGTTCCGCATGTCAGGCACATAGAGGGGTCTTCCTGGCTGGGATCTTACTCTGTAGATTGGTGGGTCAGGAACTTAAAGGGGCACCCTGGGTGGGGTCCTGATCTGTAGTTCACTGCATCACATGTTTGACAGGCCAGCCTGTCTATTGTTCAGCTGCCCATGCTGGCATGTGGAGAGAGAGAGGCTATGGTGATGGCTCCACCCCCTATGCGTGACTCAGCAGTAACGCCTTCCTTCCATGACTGCCTGGCTTTCCTCCACAGGCATTTCCCACCACAATGTCTTCCCTCACATCCCCTCTATCTGTCTCTCCACAGTCAACAGCAGCCCTTGCCCTGGGATTGCTTCACAATCCCTAAACTCCAGCTCCCAGCCACTGCGTCTTCCAGGGGACCTGCGTCCCTGTCCAGGGTATGTATGGCTGCAGTAAGGCTGTCTGATTCTCATTCCTTTTAGACTGCCACAGATCAGCTGTTTCACTTTCAGCCTTAAATGTTTCTCCTCTGACTTAGACAATTGCTCTGATGTGGGAACAAACTCTTGCTTTGGTTTCCCTACCCTCCTAGAGCAAGTCCAGTCCTACTAATACTCCTGTTTTTCCCCCTAGTTCCTTTGTCCTACCAAGTTTTGCATGGTTCTATGTTTTCTTTTCCTTTGGTCAGGTACTCCTGTCTGCTCTCAGCTGGTGTCTGAAGGTGTCTTCCTGATGTATCCGTGGAGAGAGATGTACTCCACGTCCACCCACTCCTCAGCCATCTTGTTCTCTTTCCTCTACTTAATTTTTAGGATTTCCTTATAAATTAGGAATAACATTTTGTCTGTGCTGTGAGTTTTAAAATTTTTTTCTTAGATTGTCATGTGTGGCAAAATTCACTTTTACTCTTTTATCATGGACGAAATTATTTTAAAATGGAAAGGATCTTAGAACTCTTCTACTCTTTCATTTTGCAATGAGGAAACTCTGGCTTATGATGCCTGAGTACTGAGTACCACCTACCAGGTAAAGACAGAAGTTGAATTTGAATACCAGTCAATGGTTTGTCCACCATGGTCCTGTGCATAATGAAATAGTGCTTATTATGGAGTGATTGACTTGTGTAAACTTCATGAAAGTAAAAATTTATGTTTTCTCAAAGACAACTGTAGAGCTACCCATATCCTAGTTCCCCAAAGATTTAGTTGAATTGTCAAAAGAATAGTATCCCATGAAGACATGTCCAGGTGTAGATGGTTTAACTAGGGAATTCTATAAGATATTTAAAGAAAATACAATACTCATCCCACATAAACTTTTTCAAAAAATAGATGTGAGACCTTCTTAATTAATATAATTGAAGACAGTATTATCATGATACCAAAGCCAGATAAAGCCATCAGGAGGAAAGAAAACCATAGACCAGTATCTCTCATGAACATAGAAGAAATCAACCTTAACAAAATAATGGCAACCTGAGTCTAGCAACGTGTGAAAAGGATTATCATCATCTAAACGGTACTTATTCTAGGAATGTAGGGTTAGTTTATCCCTTCCTTCTCCCTCAGTTATTCCCATTATGTGTTACACCTTTTGTAGTTGTCCCACAGTTTTTGGATATTCTTTTCTGTTCTTTTTTGAGTTATTTTTCCCTCTTTGCTTTTCAGTTTTGGAAGTTTCTATTGTTATATCCTCAAGCTAAGAGATTCTTTCTTCATAAAATTAATAGCTGTGTCCAGTATAACTAATAAGCACATCTAAGGGATTCTTTATTTTTATTACAGTGTTTTTGATCTTTATCATTTCTTATATATTCTTCCTTAAATTTCCCATCTCTCTGCTTTCATTATCCATCTGCTCTTGCATAATGTCTACTTTTTCCATTAAAAACCTTAGCACATTAATCATGGGTTTAAAAAAAAATCTTTTAATTTCAGCATTTCTGCTGCATCTGAATATGGTTCTAACGTGTTTTCACTATCTTCAAATTGTGTCTTTTACCATTCAGTATAACTTTTTTTTGGTGTGTGTATGTGATTATGATATACTGGGTAAAAGGAAACTGTGGTAAGTAGGGCATTAACAATGTAGTGATAATGTGTGGAGAGAAGGGGAAATATTCTAGTCTGTGATTTGGTTTCAGTCTTTTGGGGAGCCCATGCCCCTGGATTGTGAACTTCCACAGTGCTGCCTAGTATCTGCTACCTCACGTCTTCCTCCCCCACCACTTAGGTGGAATAGGATGGCTAGAGAGAGCTGGAGTTCGTGCTTCTCTTCTAGCATGTGAGTTAGTCTCTGGTAAAATTGCTTCTCCTGAAGGCAGGCCTTGTTAAGAAAGACGGAATGGGTTGATATATTTCAAAATGATACCTTTTTCCCCTCCCCTGCCTGCGGGAAGCACAAGAGAGTTTTTCTCTGATAGTCACATTGAAAACAGGATGAAGTTCTTAGAGGTAAAACTTAGAAAAGTGTGGCTCCTACTCCATGACTGGGTCCCCTTGGAGTTTGTGGTCTCTCAGACTTGTGCGCACTGAACCACCAGCAATTGTTAACTACAGTTCAAGTAGCCCTACCCTGGTGCCGGGTTCCATGGATGTTTCTGCCTGCGGGTTTCTGTTCCAGTAAGTTGTAACCTGTATCTCTGTATCTGCCTGTCATTCTCTCCAATTTTTAGGCCAGCAGTTTGTCCTGTAGCCTCATTTCTCTGATGGATCTAAGAACTCTTTTATCTTTTTACTTGTTGTTAGGATGAAGTGCTGACTTCTAAGCTTCTTACAATGCAAGGTTATCCCAAAATTGACTTGTGTAATGTACCATGTTAACAGAGAAAAAGGACACAAACTACGTGATTAGCTCAGTAAACATAAAAAAAAATTTTTTTTTAATATCCAGCATGCATTCATGATAAAAGTTCTCAACAAATTAGGAATAGATGAAAATTTCCTCATCCTGATAAAGAGCTACAGCTAACAACATGCTTAATATTAAAAGCTTGAATGCTTTCTCTCCTTAATATTTGAACAAATATATGCTCTTGCCTCTTTTATTCAGCACTTCACTGGAAATTCTACTCGGTGCAATAAAGCAAGAATAAGAGATCACAAGTTACAAGATCAGTATCTAAAAATCAATTAGTATTTTCTATATATATTAGCAATTCAGAATCTAAAAATAAATTTAAGAAAATAATGTTATTTATTATGTAATCAAAAAGAACAAAATACTTAGGCATAAATTAACAAAAGAAGCAGAAGCTGTATGCTGAAAACTCTAAGACTTTGCTAACAAAAAGTAATGAAGACCTAACTAAGTGATGGCACCCCACTCCAGTACTCTTGCCTGGAAAATCCCGTGGATGGAGGAGACTGGTAGGCTACAGTCCATGGGGTCGCTGAGGGTTGGACACGACTCAGCGACTTCACTTTCACTTTTCACTTCCATGCATTGGAGAAGGAAATGGCAACCCACTCCAGTGTTCTTGCCTGGAGAATCCCAGGGATGGGGGAGCCTGGTGGGCTGCTGTCTGTGGGGTCACACAGAGTCAGACACGACTGAAGTGACTCAGCAGCAAGTAAGTGAGAGATAGACTATGTTCATGGATTTGAAGACTCCATTTAGTTAAAATGGTAATTCTTTTCTCAAACCGATCTATAGATTCAACAGAGTCCCTATCAAATTCCCAGCAGGCTTTTTAATATAAATTGACAAGTTGATCCTAAAATTTAATTGAAAATTGAAAGTAACTAGAATAAACAAAGCAATTTTGAAAGGACAGTGTCGAAGGAGTTGTGCTACCTAATTTTCAAAGCTTAGTATGAAGCCACAATAATCAAGACAATGTGGGGTTAGCATTAGACTATGAATCACTGGAACAATACAGAGTCCACAAATAAACCCATACACGGCCCCTTGATTTTTTACAGACTTGTAGATAATTCAGTGGGGTAGGAGTAAGAGAGTTTATTCAATTTGACTCGAACAATTGGATGTCTCTATGCAAAGCAAAAGTACATCATACACAAAGTTCTATTCAAAATGGATCATAGATATAAATGTAAGAGCTTAACATATTATATATCTAGAATTAAACTGGAGAGAAAACATTGATAACTTTGAATTTCTTAGGACACAAAAAACATGAACAATGAAAGATAAAATGTTTACTTTTCAAACGACACCATTGAGAAAACAGAAAGGAAAGACAAGTAAAAAGAATGGGAAAAATATTTTAAATTATCTGATAAAGAACTTATATTCAGAGTATGAAGAAATCCTGTACAGTAAATAATCTGAAGACACACAACACAATTAAAAGTGGATAAAAATTTGAATAGACCCTTCAAAAAAAGATCTGTGAATAGCAAATAAGCACATGAAAAGATGTTCAACATTGTTAGACCTTAGGGAAATACAGACTGAAATCCCATTGAGAATCCCCTACACATCTCTAAAATACATGCTACCAGAAAAGACTGAGAATACTAATTACTGAGGATACATAGAAACCAGAACTCTCATATGTTGCTGATGGAAGTGGAAAATGAAACAATCTCCTTTGAAAAATTGCGTAGCAGTTTTCTACAAAGTTGAACTTACATTTATCAAATGACCAAAAAATTTTCCTTTCTAGGTAGGAATATGCCCAAGAGAAATGAAAATACTTGTATCCAAATATTTGTTACACACAATATCTCTTTTTGGAATGTTTGGAAGCAATCCAAATGTCCATCAATTGGGGAATAGGTAGGCAACAGTTATATCTAAGCAACAAGTGCCATTCAGCAGTAAAAAGGAGTGAATTATGCATGTAACAGCATGGATAAACTCCAAAAACATGCTAAGTGTAAAACTAACATGGGAATATATACTGTGTGATTGCATTGATGAGAAATTGCTAGAATAGGCAAAACTATAGAGACAAGAAGCAGGTTGCCTGGAGCTGGGATTGGGAGTAGGGATTGACAGCAAATGTACACAAGGGGAGTTTGGGGGGATGATGAAAGTGTTCTAAAGCTTGAGTGTAATGATGTTTACAACTGTGTACATTTACTAAAAGTTATTTGATCTGTATACACCGAATGGGTAAATGTTACACTATTGTAAACTATACTTTAAAAAGCTGTTAAAGAAGGAGAAACTCTAAAGACGAAGTTGTATCACATGGTAATAGCTTGGAAGGTATCTTTCTTAAATGATTGTTTCTTGTTTCTTCCTTTAAAGTGAGTAGGGTTTTAATTGTTTTTGCTTTTTGAACACGCTACTTCCTGGTGGCTCTCTGGAGGGATCATCCCCTAGAGCAGATGTACATTATAGCTCATGCTGAGTCTCTCCGTCAGTAGAGACAGTTGCCAGCCAAGAGTGAGACTCAGCTGGAGAGGCAGAGTGAGGCTTCTGGGGTAGGCGCCCCTCAAGTTTTCCTCTAATTATTCCAGCTGAGCATACAAGAAGAAAGGCAAAGCCACAGGGAGGCATATTAATTAAAATGTCTCCTTTTTCAGTGGGCCATTGTGATTCTCCTAACTTTTAGGAGGTTACAGCTGTAGGTTTACAGTTTGTTATTTCCTTCCATTGCCAACATAATTGCAAGATGAAATAATCCCACATTTTAATATTCAGAAATAGTCACTTGGATAGATTAATAAGCAGGATATCTAATTACCAATTGGGGTCAGGTAAGAAAAAGTATCTAGTTTTTAAATGAGACTGTTGAGAACTGTCCTGAATGGGGACTTTCACTATAGATTTCCTTCTGGTGTAGTTTACTTGGACATAGCAGGAAAGATCTTAGTCTTTGAGCTTTTGGTGTCCAATTGCCTCTTATGTGAAAAAGCTCCACTCACTGGTTTTGTTACCACTGTTTGCTTAGACCTTCACTGCCATTTAGTAAGGAACAGGAGAAACATGCCTCTTAGGGAATATAGAGAAAATTTTACTTTGATCTTATCTGCTGCCATTTTTGAATACATTTTCCCTTTGACCAGTGCCCCCCTTTCTCTTCTCACACAAAAAGCCTAAAACAAACAAAAAGATAAGAGCAATTTACTTAAACTAGTTGTTATTCAGAAGTGTTTTTGATTTGATGTTTTAATTTTAAGATTACTCTGTTCATTATAAGACCAGAGGCTTATATTTTCAGAGCCATATGCTGCTTTGGTCTTATGAATGGACACCCTGTGGATCTCAGCGGGAGTTAAAGCTGAGCTAGTTGCAGGATGGTGCTTTCTTCCTTTTGTTGCACAAAGAATTTTTCACTTGATTTTTCCAAAGAGTGTAATCTGCATGTATTAAGGGCACTTGTTTGGCATGTATGCTTACTGACATGTTTGGCTTAAATGTTTACTGACATGCTTGACTAAACAATAGTAATTGTTTTATAGGCATTTCTTAGTTTACTTGCCAGCACTAGACCTGCTAAAGATTCTTCCATAAGAGTGGCTTTCCCATACCCTTGCTGGGCAATTACTTTCAGTTTCTTGAATCTAAATATTGTTTGTCCTATTTTCAGAAGAGTGAGATGTTCCTTTCTCTATCCTAGGAGCTCATTTCTTCTGCAACAACCTTTCCTTAGTCTATGTGTCCATCTGTCATGCCCTCTGATCTCCAAACCTTATCTATCATTCAGAACACAGTTTGAAGTTTGATCTCCTTTATGAAATCATCCGCTGGATCATCTGGATCTGCTGGATCATTGAAAAAGCAAGAGAGTTCCAGAAAAAGATCTATTTCTGCTTTATTGGCTATACCAAAGTCTGACTGTGCGGATCACAATAAACTGTGGAAAATTCTGAAGGAGATGGGAATACCAGACCACCTGACCTGCCTCTTGAGAAATCTATATGCAAGTCAGGAAGCAACAGTTAGAACTGGACATGGAACAACAGACTGTTTCCAAATCAGGAAAGGAGTACGTCAAGGCTGTATATTGTCACCCTGCTTATTTAACTTCTATGCAGAGTACATCATGAGAAACGCTGTGCTAGATGAAGCACAAGCTGGAATAAAGATTATTGGGAGAAATATCAATAACCTCAGATATGCAGATGACACCATCCTTATGTCAGAAAGTAAAGAGGAACTAAAGAGGCTCTTGATGAAAATGAAAGAGGAGAGTGAAAAAGTTGGCTTAAAGCTCAACATTCAGAAAATGAAGATCATGGCATCTGGTCCCATCACTTCATGGCAAATAGATGGGGAAACAGTGGAAACAGTGGCTGACTTTATTTTTGGGGGCTCCAAAATTGTTGCAGATGGTGACTGCAGCCATGAAATAAAAGGATGCTTATTCCTTGGAAGAAGTTATGACCAACTTAGACAGCATATTCAAAAGCAGAGACATTACTTTGCCAACAAAGGTCTGTCTAGTCAAGGCTATGTTTTTTTCCAGTAGTCATGTATGGATGTGAGAGTTGGACTATAAAGAAAGCTGAGTGCTGAAGAATTGATGCTTTTGAACTGTTGTGTTGGAGAAGACTCTTAAAAGTCCCTTGGACTGCAAGGAGTTCCAACTAGTCCATCCTAAAAGAAATGGTTCCTGAGTATTCATTGGAAGGACTGATGTTGAAGCTGAAACTCCAATACTTTGGCCACCTGATGTGAAGAGCTGACTCATTTGAAAAGACCCTGATGCTGGGAAAGAACGAGGGCAGGAGGAGAAGGGGAATGACAGAGGATGAGCTGGTTGGATGGCATCACTGGCTCTATGGACATGAGTTTGGGTGTACTCCGGGAGTTGGTGATGGACAGGGCTGCAGTCCATGGGGTCACAAAGAACTAGACATGACTCAGTGACTGAACTGGACTGACTGGCTGATGAAATGATCTCCCTGTGGCTCAGAGCACACTTCTCCCTCTTTCTGAACTCCTGAGCTTAATTTTCCCCATTGAACTCATTTCCAAATTATGGCAAGCACTGATGGTTGGTTCACCAATTCTTTTCTCGCTGTAGATACTACTCTCTTAGAATGCCCATGTGTATCTCAGTTAAGGCCATGATGGTGGCAGTCTGCTGTAGGGTCTCTGGGAAGATTTTTTTTCTTATGTAGGTGACAGGCTGACAAATGTTGAGGTGGTCAATTAGGACAATGAGCCATTCTGAAAGTATCAGTCAAGTCTTTATTTATTGTGACAGTGCAAGCAAGAGGCAAAAGTGGCACTGGCTCCCAGGTGCTCCATTTTTCCCTATGGAGCAATGCCTAACAAGGGTCAGATACATGTGGTGCAGATGAGGGGAAGTGTTTCATTGCTGAGGAGGGCTGTTGTCTTCTCATGGATCCGGGGGGTATGGTAGAGGGAGGGGGAAAAGGGTAAGGAGTAGAAAAGTACTACTCACCATGGAGAAAATGCCTTAATCCAGTCCCAGTAATGAGGTTGCTGGAGGTGTCCGAAGTGCGTTAGCAAAGGCCTCTGATAAAGGGACCTCTGAAGAGAAATGCCTGGGCTAGATGTGTGTATACTGATATGTGTATGAACATGGCTGGCTCAGATGGGTGGAGTAGAGGTGGGTTTCCTTGATGGTAACTCTCTCTCCAGAAAATTGTAGTGCATTGGTGATAAGCAGGTCTGGTGCGGGGAGGGCAGCTTTCCACTATGAGGCCTGTCAGGCAAAGCCTTGCAATTGCCTGTGGTGGGCCTGGATGATTACACACAGATTTTTTGATCTAGAGATGGACTCTTCAGTAGGTTCCACTTCTTCTTTTTATTTTTTTAAGCTGGAATGTGACCTATTGGTTGAAATTGTAGCAGCCAACCTGTGTCCATGAGGGAAATATGAAGGGAATTCAAAGACTCTGGAGTCAACTAAACCAGAAACAAGAACGGCATGCATTTGGACTTCCTCTTATGTGGGGAAAAATAAGCTTCTAAATATTTAACCCACCATAGTCATGTTTTCAGCTCTGTGTAGCCTCAAATATTCCTAACTGGTACATCATTTAATCATGCAGCGTTTTTACTGTTCCATAACTGATATTTATCTAAATTATTATTTATCACTTGAGATACCTCAAAGGAACAATTTCAGCTCTACGACTGAGCAACTTCACTTTCACTTTTCACTTTGATGTGTTGGAGAAGGAAATGGCAACCCACTCCAGTGTTCTTTCCTGGAGAATCCAGGGATGGCGGAGCCTGGTGGGCTGCCGTCTCTGGGGTCGCACAGAGTTGGACACGACTGAAGTGACTTAGCAGCAGCAGCTGCTACCGTCATAGTATTTTTTGATTCTTATTGCAATTCTGAATTGGTGGTAAGTATACATTGAAGTTGTCAGTGTTTCTTTTTTTGTAGCTAAGTCACCAGAGATGAAAACCATATAATTCTTAGTTTATTTGTTGCCACTCAGAGAAGAGTGATGCTGACAAAACTCAACTGCCTTGAAATTGAAGACCTGAGTCTGGGTCCCAGCTATAGTTTCTGATTAAAGAAAGCCCCAGGTCACTTGTGTTTGGAATATTCAGCATTGCTGTCAATGATAGGTTTAGATCCTTGTCTACTTGTTGGGCTTCTCTTGTAGCTCAGCTGGTAAAGAATCTGCCTCCAATGTGGAGACACGGGTTCGATCCATGGGTTGGGAAGATCCCCAGAGAAGGGAGAGGCCAACCAGTCCATTATTCTGGCCTGGAGAATTCCATGGACTATATAGTCTGTGGGGTCACAAAGAGTCGACACGACTGAGTGACTTTCACTTCACTTCACTTCAGTACTTGTTACTCCTATTGGCTAGAGGTAAACAAAAACAAAAATATAGGATGATTTTAGTAAAAAATACTTTGTGACCTCTCTAAATGATTCCATATAGATGTAGACCAATTTCATTTTTTATAAGCTGCTACTCTAGGCTTCTCAGGACAGTGTTTTTCAGGAGTATGTGGGTCGTAGACACAGCTCTTGTCTTACTGGGGAACATTACATAAGTTTCATCAGTTAGTGAATAAGTTTCTTAGGAACCTTGAAGAAACCTTGATTTTATTGACCTTGTATCAGTCCTAGGCTTATGTACAGCAATAGGTTATGCTCTAGATACAGAATCCTAGCTATTAATACTTATGTGAGACTTATAACACTACTACCCAGATTTCCAGGTCATTGGCATGAGTAAGTTTCTTGGTAGATTAGATAGTATCTTAAAGGAGACAAAATACAATGTATTTTAAATTCTCCCCCTTAAGGTGTATCTTAATGACTTGATATTATTCCTGGATGAGCCAAATTCATGCATCCCTGCTATAGGGATCAGGCAGATAAACATTTGCCTAAATGCTGATGATATAGTTTATTTTCTCAAATTTAGAGTAGCCTCCACAAACAATGGCTCTTTGATCTAATTACTTTAGTTACTTCAAAACCCAAAGATCATCAGTTTTGACAGAGTTCTGCAAGCATTTAGTTGGTCACAATCTAAGAACCCTATATAGAAAGTCAACTTGTTTACTTACCACTAGGTTTTCTTAAGAGTTAAGCAGTAAATAATACTGTTTTCAATTCAATATTGTTGCTACATGGGCACTGTATTGAGATAATTAACATCTCCAATTGAAGTTGTTACAGGCATATTTTATAGCACAGAATAATTCTGATAATGATGATCAGTTCAGTTCAGTTGCTCAGTAGTGTCTGACTCTTTGTGACCCCATGAATCGCAGCACGCCAGGCCTCCCTGTCCATCACCAACTCCTGAAGTTCACTCAGACTCACATCCATCGGGTCAGTGATGCCATCTAGCCATTTCATCCTTTGTCGTCCCCTTCTCCTCCTGCCCTCAATCCCTCCCAGCATCAGAGTCTTTTCCAATGAGTCAACTCTTCACATGAGGTGGCCAAAGTACTGGAGTTTCAGCTTTAGCGTCATTCCCTCCAAAGAAATCCCAGGGCTGATCTCCTTCAGAATGG
>NW_011494766.1:999787-1079887 GCF_000754665.1 Bison bison bison | reverse complement strand
CAGTCCACGGGACTCTCAAGAGTCTTCTCCAACACCACAGTTCAAAAGCATCAATTCTTCGGCGCTCAGCCTTCTTCACAGTCCAACTCTCACATCCATACATGACCACAGGAAAAACTATAGCCTTGACTAGACGGACCTTTGTTGGCAAAGTAATGTCTCTGCTTTTGAATATGCTATCTAGGTTGGACATAACTTTCCTTCCAAGGAGTAAGCGTCTTTTGATTTCATGGCTGCAGTCACCATCTGCAGTGATTTTGGAGCCCAAAAAAGTAAAGTCTGACACTGTTTCCACTGTTTCCCCATCTATTTCCTATGAAGTGATGGGACTGGATGCCATGATCTTCGTTTTCTGAATGTTGAGCTTTAAGCCAACTTTTTCACTCTCCACTTTCACTTAAATAAAAGAGGTAAAATTGATTGAATGTTTGTTGTGGAGGGCACTGTGCTAAAGTTACATGCGTTTTCTCTTTTAATTCTCACCACAACCTGATAAAGTCTGTAGAACTTTGGGGCTTCTTCTAATTATAAATTGTCGTAAATTCTGGGCTGTTTTCTGAGGAAAACCTTGTCTGCAAATATTACCTTGGCCCAACTCCATGTCAAAGTAAGTGGGCTTTTCTCCAGGCTCATGCCTGATTGGTAGGCTTCTTGACTTATATAACAAAATATTAAACCTGTTCTTTTCTTGAATACCCACTGAACGCATGATTCTGCCTTTAACCAGTAACTTGGACTTGAATCCTCATCTGCAGTCCTTGCTGGAAGCTTGACTGTTATAAATATTGTTCATGAAAGAGCACTCAGAGGGCATGTGGGCTCTCATTTTCCCTAGTTGTCTTCACTGTCCAATATGTGGTAGCCATTAGTCTCATGTGGCTATTTGAATTTAAATAAAATAAAAATTAAATAGAATAAATATTCAGTTCCTTAGTCAAAACAACCATATTTCAAATGCTCAATAGCCCTATGTGGCTGTAAGTCTTCATAATGGACAGGATAAATATGGAACATTTTGGTCATTCAGAAAGTTTTATTGGGCAGTGCTGTGATAAACTGTTAGGGTTTCACATCTGGACTGCATCTTCTTTAAAAAAATAATTTTCATTAAGTTGTTCTTTGATGTGTTGACAGTGGCCTGCCATTGTGGTCCATTCTAATAATGAGTCTTGAGTTCTTATATGTCAGAAATGGCTTTAAACACTTTTTATGAATTAAGTCAATTCTTTTAATAGTTTTTTGAGATACAGCATTATTATTATCTTCATTTTACAGAGCTTGGAGAGTTAAGCGACTTGCCTGTAGTCACCCAAATGGTAAAGGGCAGTGGTGGAATTTGAGTCCTGAAGTCTGGCTAAAACCTTTGTTCTTCACCACCACACTGTGCTGCCTCTGAAATCCTTATAAAGTTTTCTTGGATTTCATTCTTAGGATATAAGTAGTGACCTCATTATTTTTATCTCTTCATTTTTATATCCCTATTCCTCATGGCTGTAGCTCTTTATTTATTTAGTTTCTGTTATTATTATGCTGCAGTGCAATTCTGATGCCAAGCACCTAGTGTTAGCATGGACTCCACAAATTAAAGGCATAATTCCCTAAAAGATTACCTTTACTTCTAATACCAGCCACAATTTCAGAAGTCCTCAGACCAGTTGCACTTTGACCAACTGGCTATAAATATAAGGGTTGCTTTAACTCTTTTAGGTCTGATAATTTGCTAGAATGACTCACAGAATTCTGGAAAGCACTGTATTTACAGCTTTATCATAAAAGTTGTCAATCAGAACCAGCCCAATAGACAATTAGGATGATAACTGGAAGGGAAGTAGAATACATCACCCTTCCCCAATACTTGATGTGTTCAGCAACGAGGAAGCTAGCTGAGGCAGCTCTCATCCAGGCAGCTAGCGCAAGGCTGTGGAGCGCTGAGCCGCGTGTCATGCCCTGCGCTGCTGACTAGCGAACAATACAGTCAAGATGGCTAAAGGTGATCCCAAGAAACCAAAGATGTCTGCTTATGCCTTCTTTGTGCAGACATGCAGAGAGGAACATATGAAGAAAAACCCTGAGGTCCCTGTCAATTTTGCTGAATTTTCCAAGTAATGCTCCGAGAGGTGGAAGACCATGTCCAGGAAAGAGAAGTCTAAATTTGATGAAATGGCAAAGGGGGATAAAGTTCATTATGATCAGGAAATGAAGGATTACGGACCAGCTAAGGGAGGCAAAAAGAAGAAGGACCCTAATGCCCCCAAGAGACCACCATCTGCTCTGAACTCCGCCCCAAGATCAAGTCTACAAACCCTGGCATCTCTATTGGAGATGGGGCAAAGAAGCTGGGCGAGATGTGGAATAACTTAAGTGACAGTGAGAAGCAGCCATACGTCAACAAGGCATCGAAGCTGAAGGAGAGGATGTCACAGACTATAAGTCTAAAGGGAAGTCTGATGGTGCTAAGGGTCCTGCTAAATTTGCCCGGAAAAGGTGAAAGAGGAAGATAAAGATAAAGAAGAGGAGGAGGAGGAGGAGGATGAAGAGGAGGAGGAGGAGGAGGAGGAGGAGGAGGAGGAATTAAACAAACAAACAAACAAAAAACCCTGTTATCTGTCTTATTGTGAATACCTTAGAGTAGGGAGTGCTGTGATTTATATACCTCTTGCTCAAGATGTGTCGGTTGCCCTCGTTAGGTTTAATTACCCAATTGGATCACAGTCATATTGTAGTCTCTCAAAGTGCTCTAGCAATTGTCAGAGGTTTACATGAAGTGGCCATGGGTGTCTGGAACACCCGGAAACTGTATCAAAGCTGTACATATTTCCAAACATTTTTAAAATGAAAAGGCTCTTGTGTTCTCATTTCGTGCACTTTGCTGTTGGTGTGACAAGGCATTTAAAGATGTTTCTGGCATTTTTTTTTTTTTTTAATTAGTAAGGTGGTGTGTTAACTCTGTGGTCATTGGCTAGAAATCCTGAATTCTCAACTGTACATATCTATAGTTTGTAAAAAGAACAAAGCGACTGAGTTACACTCTTGACCATCCTTGCTTGGTGTGGAGGTTGTGGGGGCTATGCCTTCTAGAGGGGCTGTAGCACAGGGCATGCACTGTGGGGCTGGACCTGTGGACACTGCACTGAGCATCCATCTAGCTTCAGGTTGTCTTGTTTTTGTACATAGCCACATAACACCCCACTGCCATTCTTAGCTGTGGAGAAGGGGAGGTCAGCTGGCATGAGAAGTGTTTTGGGTCCTTTTTAGTTGAAGTGTGATAGTTTTAAACTCTTTGTTTTCTTAAACAAGCTGTAGCACTCTTCATTATCAGCAAAGCAAAGAGCCAGTGCACCAGTGAAAGTTCAAGAACCTTCTGTACTAAACACCACCTGCAATGTTCTCTTATTTTTTGTGTGTGTGTTTAGAATGCTGAAATGTTTCTTAAGTTAAACAAATAGTATTACATTTAAAAAGAAAAGCATATCTGAGAGTTAGTGTCCATAGTTTTTGTTGGGGTTTTATTACAGAGGCATGATTAATTGAATCATTGGCCATGTGATTGAACTCAGTCTTTAACACCCCCTCTCCTCCCTGGAGGTTGGGCTGGTTCAAAGCCTCAACACTCTAATCCTGTGGGTAGGTCTTTCCTATGACTAACTCTCATCCTGAGTCATCTCATTTGTATAAATCAGGCATGATGCAAGAGACTCATGAATAACAAAGCCTTCCTATCACTCAGGAAGTTCTAAAGATTTAGAGATTATCTCCGGGGGACCAGGGACCAAGACAAGATAAATCCTTTGTTACACAACAGTAGGTATTTTTCTTCTTTATTGAAGAATAGTTGACTTTCAATATTATATTACTTTCAGGTTTACAACATAGTGATTCAATATTTTTATACATTATGAAATGATTACCACTGTGAGTCCAGTTACCATCTGTCACCATAGAAGGTTATTACAGTGTTATTGACTATATTCCCTTTGTTGTACATTATATCCCTGTGACTTACCTATTTTATAACTGGAAGTTTGTACCTCTTAATCCCATTCACCTCTTTCACCCACCCCCTTCCCTCCTCCCATCTGGAAACCACTAGCTGATTCTCTGTATCTATGAATCTATTTCTGTTTTGTTATGTTTGTTCAGGAAATATATAAAACTATGATTAGTAGTCCTCTTGCACCTGTATAAAAATATGTATTTATATATATCTACATAAATGTTCTTTTATTTTTATGTATCAGTTCAGTTCAATCATGTCAGCTCAGCCATGTCCGACTCTTTGCGACCCCATGAAGTGCAGCATGCCAGGCTTCCCGGTCCTTCACCACCTCCCGGAGTTTGCTCAAATTCATATCCATTAGTCAGTGATACTATCCAACCATCTCATGCTGTTTCACCCCCTTCTCCTCTTGCCCTCAATATTTCCCAGCATCAGAGTCTTTTCCAATGAGTCGGCTTTTCGCATCAAGGGACCAAAGTATTGGAGCTTCGGCATCAATCCTTCCAATGATTATTATACTTGACTGGTTTGATCTCCTTGCAGTCCAAGTGACTCTCAAGAGTCTTCTCCAGCACAGCACTTTGAAAGCATCATTTTTTCAGTGCTCAGCCTTCTTCATGGTCCAACTCTCATATCTGTACATAGCTTTGACTATACGGATGTTTGTCAGCAAGCTGATGTCTCTGCTTTTTAATATGCTGTCTAGGTTTGCCATATATTTCTTTAGGCTGACTCAAATCCTTTTTGAAGTAAGGTGAAATGTTTATGTGTGTGTGTATGTGTGTGTGTGTATGAGTATAAATAGAAACAAACATTTTATGTATACCTGTATAAATATATATTTTTAATATAGGTGCACAAGAACTAACCACAGTTTTATTGATTCCCAGATCTATAGATTACCTTCGAAATAACTTAGTTTTACGCTTTTATTTTTCTGATGAAGAAATAAACCAGGAGACATGAAGTATCTGCCTAGCTGGTTAGTGGCAGAGTTGGGACTGGAATTCAGGGTTTTTAATCTTGCATTTAATACTCTTCTTGTTTTCATAATTTTAAGCTTGTCCTTTACATTAGTCATATACTTATCACCTCATATTATTCTCACCACCTTGCTAGGTCCAGAAACCTCAAGCTGCCCTCCAGAAACAGCTTTGGTGCAATAGGGTGAAGCTCAGCACAAACTATTTTTGTACTTTCTGCCTTTACGCATGTGCTATTCTTTCTGCCTCAAGTGTCCTTCTCACTCACTGGTCATTTCTTGATTGTTTTTAAATGTACAAGCTAAACCTCATTTCCCTGTGAAGGCTTCCCTGACTTTCTTTCATAGAGTTAATCTTTCTCTTCCTTTTCACATTATTTAGCATATGCCTGTATCTCAGTGGCGTTTATCACACTGCATTTTAAATTCTTTTCCCACATTTCAAACCTTAACAGAATTATTTATTTCACCCTTGTTGCCACTAAACCTATTACTCTCTCTGTCTCTCCAATCCTTATATAGCATCATCAGTGACTCAGCTGCTCCATCCAAAAATCTAGAAGTCGCCTTGATTTCCCTTTCGTCCTCATCTTGCACATTTAATTAACAACAAGTCACTTGGTTATACAGCCTAAATATATCCCAACACTTTCACCTCTCACCTTCAAACTGGTCTGTTTCCACTCTTGCTTTTTTTTCAATCCATTCTCCAAGCTGTGACCAGAGTTCTTTCAAAATAAAAAGCATCTCATGCCACTTCTAGCTTTATAGCTTCTACTTTTAGTAAAATACAATCCAAACTTCTTAATTTCAGGTGAACAGAAAAGTGAATCAGTTATAGATGTGCATGTATCCACTGTTTTTCAGATTCTTTTTGCAAATAGGCCATTACAGAGTGTTGCAGTGTTCCCTATGCTTTGTAGTAGGTCCTTGTTTTATATATAATAGTGTGTATATGTCAGTCCCAATATCCCAATGTATCCTTCCCTCCTCCTTACCCACTAACCGTAAGTTTGTTTTCTATGTATGTGTCTCTATTTATTTCTGTTTTGTAATTAAGTTCATGTGTACCCTTTTTTTTAGATTCCACATCTAACAGATATCATACATTTGTCTTTCTCTAGAAACATGCTTTTTTAAAAAATTAAATTTATTTATTTTTTGAAAAAATCCAAACTTCTTTCTGTGCTTGGAAGTAACCTACATCATGGTACCCATCCCTTCTTCATTTTCACCAGGCTCTCTCACTGTCCAGGTACTGGCCTCTCTCAATTTCTTCCGGTTTCTCAAACACACCAGGTTTGTGAATAAATAATACCCCTTATTGTTTTCAGCAGGCTATATACCCTGTGGAGCAGGTGTTGTGACTTGTTTTCTGGTATCCCTAGTGCTCAGCACGAAGAGTTGCACAGGGTGAGAAATCAATGAAAGTTCATTGAGTAATATTGAATAAAATTTGACTGCTCCCATTTATTACTTACGTGATCTTGGCTAGTCCGTTAACCTTTTTAACTTCATTTATAATGCCCATATCTTAGGGTTGTTGTCAAGATTAAAGGAGGTCAGTGGGTACAGTATTCTATAAATGTAGGGGATTGTTACTGCTATCATTGGTCACTTTTCTGTTCAACATGCCTTTGGGGCTTATATTAACAGTGCATTTCTCAGTAATGCCAAAGCTACTCCTTATTGGCTTTCATAGGCCTGAATGCATTATATGGTAAATTCTAGAGAGGCTGGAAGGCTGTTATAACTCTTGCTTCTGTTCTGTTTGTAGTAATGCAAGCCTACTTGGTAATTGGAGCCGCCTATAGGTGTATTGCTGTTGCCAACATGTAGTTCTTATTCTGTGCTTCCCTAGTGTTTCCATTAGCCAGGTAATATATTTTTCCAGCTAAATGATTAGCATCCAGCAGTTCCTGTGTAAATGCTTGTGTTCATTTCATTAAAAGCAAAAATGAAAAAACAAACCACCTCCCAATAAGGATTCTTAGTTAATTAAATAACTGTTTAAAGCACAGAGAATATTTATTTTTTTGTTAAAAAAAGTAATTATTCAACTCAGGGACATTTTTTAGTGTGGGATTAAGAATCTCTACAGATATCAATGATTATTTGGAAAAGTTAAATTGGAGGGCAATTCACTGATGTTAAGTACAACAGCTACTGGAACTATGTTTAAAAATGTGTTCCAAAGTGAAGGGTGAAGAAAATTGATTTTGCAGATGCTCAGTTGAAAGCAGTCACTTCATATTAGGCAGAAAAAGGCAGTTTGAGATAATCTCAGTATGAGAGAAATGTGATTTTTAGGCCAGCCAAAGAATAGGAGCACACTGGGACAGCTGGAGGTGTGGAAAGTGTTATCACTGATCCAAAGGGATAGAGGATTAGGGAGAGGGTGGGGAGATAGTGTCAGCTCAGATAAGGGTAGATAATTTATTTTTAGTTTTCTCCTGACTTTAGTTCTTAGACAACCTGAGTGTTTAATCCTGGCCTCCTGTTCTTTTTTCTCCTACCTTGTAAAATTTAACCTTTTCTATCATTTGTCTCATCACAACATATGCATGTTCTCACCTGTCCATCAGCCATCTGTTGGCTAAACTCAGACCCTATTTAGTGGGCATAGCATAAATGAGCATAGCATCAGCTTATATTTGTCAGGAATGCCCCGGGAGTATCTTTCTTGACTCCAGGATGATGATGACTGCTCTTTTAGAAATGTAATGCATTTTGTTTTAAGATGCTTATCTTTTCAAAATTTTCCTGGAATCACTTCCCATAGGCATTATCATTTCTTCCCAAATGGACAAAGATAGACTTGAGTGGGCCAGTGGTCAGGCAGTTGTGTGATAATCAGAGAGGAATAGAAACACGCCCGTGTGGCATATTCAGGTTACTCCTTCTCCCAATTTCAGTCCTCCTAAATTAACTTCCTCTGTCCTAAGATCGGACCAGGAACACAAATACAATATAATACAACTTATTATATTCAGAGACTATTACCAATGGATTAGTATTTTGGATTTGATTGTACAGACAGCTGTACAAATCCCATTTTCTGATTGAACAGAACTGAGTAACTTGACCAAATCACCTATCTGTCTTAAGCCCATAGAATATCAGATAAAACCCATTAAAACTGTTGTTTTTGTATGTCAAAGTGGTGAATTATTGGTAATTTCATACAGTCAAAACTAATAATAGTAATCACTAACAATAGCTAACCTTAATTGCATGTAACATGTATTAACTGTGGTATTTATTCAAATGAATACAAACAAAGCACTCTGGACAGCTCTTGGCAGAATGGGGTCACACCATGTGCTTTATTTTACAATGATGACCCCATTTAATCCTCACAAACGCTTTCTGTAGTAATGATTCTTATTAATCCTGTTTTATACATGAAGAAAATAAGGCTCAAAGAGTGATCTCTTTGAAAAGGCACTGAGAGACGATCCAGGATCTAATCCTGAGCAGTGTGTCTCCCAGCCTGCTCTCTTAACTACTACAGACATCATCTCAGATGCCTATGTATGCCTATTGTACTCTCATTAAACAAATGTTTTATTCAAAACCTACTGCCTAGAATTCTGCCCTGGGTAAGGTTTTCTAGAGAAAACCTCACTTGTGCATAAAAAGGTTTTATTATCAAGGGTCAGTACAAGATAGTAACTTTGGGGTGTCTCAAGGAAGTACATGTTAAGGTCCAGGCGCATGGTCAGCAAATACTGTTAATTCTGTTAAGTTCAAGCATTATTTGGCAAAGTGAGGTCCAGAGGAAGATTAAGATAAACTACTAGTATACATTACATTCAAAATTAAAAGAAATTATTGATTTCTTCTATGTTATTAATAATTTAATGTTTTCATTATCATTGACACGCATACTCAGATACCATCATCCCTGTGTGCATTGCTGTGTTTGGTGAGTATAGATGAATGACTACTCACAGTTGCTGCATTGAAAATAACTTTGATTTTCATTTATTCAGAACCTCTTTAAAATTGTGTCCTCTTCAGTTTAAAATCCATAATTCTATTTATTCATTTTTTAAAAACTTACTGAGTATTTTCAATATAGCAGGCACTGAAAATTATATATCAGCAAATAAGACATAGTCCCTGGGCCTAAGAAGCTCACCATATTCTGAATGAAAAAAAAAAAAAAAAAAGCACATGTTTGGACAAGAACTCAAATGTCTGAAGAAGAAAATCAATGTTTCAGTGCAGCACAAATCTTAAAATTAACAAAGATTTACTCAAGTGCTTCCTGACTATAAAGTCTGTGTTTCTTCTTAATTGTTTTACCATTTCAGAAGATCTACGGTCTACTTTCCATTGTGTAGTACAACAGTTGAGGTCCTGCTGGAAGATGCTAATGACTTACTGGTTTGTATCTGTTACCTTCAGGGTCATTTTCAGTAGATGTCAGATTCTGGAGTAGATCTAAACTTTTACTGGAATTGGGTAAAATTCAACCAACATTGTATAGAGAAGAAAGAGAAGAGTTTGACTCAGTACACTCTTAGAAACTTTGCTAACTTCCTGAATTCCTGGAATCATGGGAACAGATAACTTCTCACATTTTCTTCATGGAGAAAATTTTAGTTAAGTTTAAATAGTTAATTTGCATCTTTACAGAGAAGCTATTTTCCGTAGTCAATGTGTAAGAAAAAATTTGGGTATAATAAATATTACCTCTAAATACTCAATAAAATTGGTCTTAATCATATCAGTTCAGTTCTGTCACTCAGTCATGTCCGACTCTTTGTGACCCCATGAATTGCAGCACGCCAGGCCTCCCTGTCCATCACCAACTCCCAGAGTTCACTCAAACTCATGTCCATCGAGTCGGTGATGCCATCCAGTCACCTCATCCTCTGTCGTCCCCTTCTCCTCCTGCCCCCAATCCCTCCCAGCATCAGAGTCTTTTCCAGTGGGTCAACTCTTCACATGAGGTGGCCAAAGTACTGGAGTTTCAGCTTTAGCATCATTCCTTCCAATGAACACCCAGGACTGATCTCCTTTAGGATGGACTAGTTGGATCTCCTTGCAGTCCAAGGGACTCTCAAGAGTCTTCTCCAGCACCACAGTTCAAAAGCATCAATTCTTCGGCACTCAGCTTTCTTCACAGTCCAACTCTCACATCCATACATGACTACTGGAAAAACCATAGCCTTGACTAGACGGATCTTTGTTGGCAAAGTAATGTCTTTGCTTTTGGATATGCTATCTAGGTTGGTCATAACTTTCCTTCCAAGGAGTAAGCGTCTTTTAATTTCATGGCTGCAATCACCATCTGCAGTGATTTTGGAACCCCCCAAAATAAAGTCTGACACTGTTTCCATTGTTTCCCCATCTATTTGCCATGAAGTGATGGGACCAGATGCCATGATCTTAGTTTTTTGAATGTTGAGCTTTAAGCCGATTTTTTCACTCTCCTCTTTCTTTTTCAGCACAAAGTAATTGAGACTGGTTAAGAAATGGTGGGTCATTGCATTTTACTTCCCACTCACGCTTGGCCATATACTTATTGAATGAAATGGTAGGCAGAATTGCCTACATTATTTAAATTATTATTATTATTACTTTTGCTGAGCAACATATATTTGAATTTGTCTAAATGTAAAGAGCACATGATGATAATCCACTGTATTGATTATGCCCCTGCTCCTTATAGTTCTCTTGCAGTTCAGCTATACCCCATTATTGTAACAACCCACATGAGTAGTCTTACTCGAAAAAAATGGAAGGATTGAAGCTCCCAACACAAACTTGACCCCAAGTTTGTCAGTGTTGGTCTTCAGGTTCTCATCATTGTCTTGTAGGGTCTTGGTATTTTGTGACATAAAACAGGTGCCCATAGGCATAAGCTTCCAAGTTGATCCAGACTGTCCTAATGTCTTGGTGTAAAGGAGATAAACTCCCTCAGTGTTTGTTAAACACAGAACTTGTAATATCTTGAGTGTATTTAAAATTATCCCACCACAGATGATGACACAATTAGTCATCTTAATGGTACTATCCATAGGGAAAGAGAAAGAATAAAGGTAGGTTTGAGCTATCCAGGGCCAGACATTTGCTTCTGGTATGTCCAGTGTGGCTCCATCCTAGTTGAATCTGAGAATTACTCAATTTAGTCCCACCTACCATAAACTACTTTTTCCATGGAAAAACCATTCCTGAATATATAAGAACAAGAAAATCCTGTTTCAGCCTGCATAATTCACAACCCTGATAATTAGCACATGTTTGTGGTTATCTATATTTATATATAAATATATTAATTTACAATCACTGTAATCATTATTAACTGTGGCATCCCTTGTATTGTTGTTTTTGGGTCCAAATATTAAATTTCAATTGCTCAGTTCTTGTTATTACTGACTCTGAAGTTACCTTCAGTGTGTGTGTTTCTGTCTGCAGACATGAGGCTCAGAACATCAGAGACTCTCAGTAGACTTTCTTTGCAACACAGGAAACATGGGCGCTTTCATGGTGGTTACTGGACTGGAGTAGGATACTGTATCTTGTGTTAAGTAATTCACCAGTATCTTTAGTTGTCATGAGATCCAAAGAAACAATGAAAAATAAAATAAGCCCATCATCATCTTCTGCAGCTAAAAATCATTATTCACCCAATATTGTTTATTGAGTGTACATGTAAGCACTTAGAGCATACACAGTTCCATCTTTATAGCAAGATGGGGTACATATAGTATACGTATGGTATTCAGATGATCTCTTTGAAGCTTAAACTGTGGATTATTCAGTAAGGATTATACCTTTTGAATTCTGCATACAATATAATTTCTCTAGGGAAATTTATATACATAAAAGAAGCATGATATGTGAAACTCCTAACTTTTATTTTATAAGACAGCATCATAGGTCTGACTGTCTTACAGCTAAATTATACCAACAAAATCTAGTATGTGACATAAGATGATCATACCTTATTTTAAATCAGAGAAGTTTATAGAATGATTTTATTAATAATATATTTTTAAAAGCACATGGAAAAATGTCTAGCATATTTTAAACCAGGGAAAATACTTTTTCTGTAATACCTAGAGAGGTGAAATTAGATTTAATTAATTATGATCTGAATCTGAGATCACAGAACATTGAAAGTTTAAGTGACTTTCAAAACTATCTTGAGACCAAGTCTCTCTTACCTGTTTTCTTTCAGTTCAGTTGCTCAGTCATGTCCAACTCTTCGCAACCCCATGAATTGCAGCACGCCAGGCCTCCCTGTCCATCACCAACTCCTGGAGTTCACTCAAACTCATGTCCATCAAGTCAGTGATGCCATCCAGCCATCTCATCCTCTGTCTGTTTTCTTTAGTACCTTTTTTGTTGGGGTATTTACTTTTTATAAGGTAACCCATTTCCTTGTTGACCAGCTCCTAATTATTTGCTTTAATTAATGAGAATTCTGTTTCCTTTTAACTTCCTTCCATTGGTCTTGGATATCCTGAATCGTATATGCAGGCTTCAGGAAAATAAGAAAATCATATTGATTCTGATTTTCAGTATGAACACTAATTTTTCCTTGAATCTTCTTTGTCGTTAACACCATAGATTCTTTAGTTGCAGATCCTGCCAAAGAAGTGAGCCAGTGACACTTTTTCCTCTAATTAGTTAACTCTGAAACTAAATTAAGTCTGAATCAGCAATCTGTAATAAGTACATTAAGATTGTTATCTCATGACTGCTATCAATTTCACTTCTGTTTCTGAATTATTAGTGTCTTATTTGTTTACATTACAAATTCAGTAGGAGTAATTATATAATAAGAAAATGATGCTGTCACTTTAAATAAACTGCTTAGCAACTAAAACATCTATAATTAAAGGCATCATTCAGAGCTTCCATTTTAATATATAAAGGAGAAGGACATGATTAGATTTTAATGAACTTGCTTTTGTTTTAGCTTTATTATTGTTTTATTTTAACCTGGATGTGGTTATTTCAAAATACCACTAAATGTTACTAAGCGTTCTTAATTTCATACATTGGTGTTAGAGTAAATTTAACTCTGACAGCAAGCTTTCAGTTTTTCTCATACCTGGAATAAATATTCTCCAACTTCTAGGCTAGTAAACTGTCTAGTCCCAGCTAACCAGTGGTAAAAATGTGTCAGATCACATGAATAAACCCTCAAGCAAATGCCATTGTCTACTTAAGTCCTTAGTTTAAAATAAGCCTAGAGAATCTGCCTGAGGAATAATAGAAGGAGTGCTGAGTAAGAGCAATGGAAGGAATACTTGGAGATTCATGACTAGGGCTGAGTATATGAGTTCCTGAGTTACCCCCTCTTTCAGCCTCAGATTCCTCACATGTAAAATGAAAATAATATAATCTACCTATGGAGTTATTGTGAGGAATGTCACAAATTACGGATTTGAGCCTGTTTTGTTAACTCTGAAGCCCGATACTGGTTTTGACTATGATTTCTATCTGCTAGTATAAACTGAAGTTCTGAAACTATACCTGAGGGTCCTGCCCAAATTTTCCCACTGTGCCTGAAATTCATACTATAAATATAATTTCTTTGAAATAAATTATCACTTCTCAATGTGTGTGATTCTACAGATGTGTAGATCTTCTCAGGTGCTTTTTAGAAGTTCAGACTCTTGTACCTCACAGTTGGCCTACTGAATTAGAATCTGGGCTGGGACTCAGTAATCTGAATTTTAACAAGTGTTTTTGATGACTTATAGGCATACTAAAGTTGAGAACTCCCCAGTAAGGCATTGAAACCTCTGTTAAAATATCAATACTTTGAAATATCAATACTTTGGGTCAGCACTATTACTCATTAACATTTTTTGTGAATTAATATATTGGAATATGTAAGTTTACAGGAAATTGGGGATAGGCCAAGAAAAATCAAAACAAAAAACTAGGGGCAGAGGGATGGGCAAAAATCTAGTTTTAACTGAAACTTACAGAACTCTGAAGACCTGGACTCTTGCACATGAATCTCTAGGGCAGCCTTTCATATTTTTAGGCCCTAATGCAAGAATACCAAAGATAACTCACTCACTGTGTATCTAAATATTTAAAAGTTGTAAATCACACTAGCCAACTATCAAAGATATTCTCTCCTCCTACATTAACAAATTAATATTATAATGACTCAGAAGGCTAGGTTCTGTACTCCTCAGAGTGTTGTGTCAGTATATGGTGGCAGAGGCAACCACTCAGTAGCCTGTGCCCTCTCCCACCAGTCCAGATCCATCTGTGCATGTGGAACCTGCAGTCTGCATGGTCATCCTCTGCGGACAGCAGCCTCTCTGGAAGCTGGCTCAAAGCCCTTTGAGCAGAGAATTCTAGTCTCCTGGATGTTTGGAAATGAATTCAAGGGTCGGCTCATCCCTCTGGTCCTAGGGAGTCTCTAAAGTATGGGGCCCAGGACAAGGGCCCTTCTTGCCCAGGTATAAGGACAATTCTGGGAATCTTGCAAAATATGTGACTCATAAAACTGAACAGGAATTTAGAAATCACCTAATTCAAGGCCTTTGTTTTGCAGACAAAGCAACTGGGATGCAGAGTTGATATACTAGCCCAAGGTCACATTGTAGCTAATGGCAGAACTAAGACTAACCCTTTCCTTTCTGTCCAACCTTTTTATTTATGATGATATTCCCAGGTAGGGTACTTTTTACTGCTTCTTCAGTTTGAGAATGTTGTTCAGGCATTAAAAAAATTTTTTTTTTAATTTTTAATTGGTGGAAAATTGCTCTACAGAAGCATTCTTCTAAGTAACCGTGTTCCCCAGGGTAAGTTGTGATGTATGCCAGGAGCCTTGGTGGCAGTGGCATGCACTACCAGGAAGGAGGAAGCAGGTAGAGGTAGGGAGATGGGCACTCCCTTGAACAAAAGATCTAATGGAAAAGAGGCAAAGAAAACACGAGTTAAGAACTCATTGTTTATTAAACATAAGTCAGGGGGCCACCCTCACATGGGAGCACAGTAGGAGACGCACTTAGTTGTGTGCCAGTGTTTTCCTCTGTTATTCTCAGTGTAAAAATTCCTATGACTCCTTCTGGTATAGATAGCCATTTCATAAAATGTGTTTTCACTCTTTTTACTTGATTCTCTAACCTCCAAAATGAACACAATTTATTATTGCTATTATTATTACTTTGGTTAGGAAATGAATCGTAAGCTTATTTTCCTTGAATATTCAAAGAGATATGCTTTAGCAGTAGAATTTTTATCAACCAATATGGAACTCAAGTTTTAATTTCCAGATTGAGTAACCATAATCTAATTCTAGCTAATAATAGCTAGTTATATGACTTTGGGTAAATAGCAATTTCTCATTTGTAGAGTGAAGGTGTGGCTAGATATTTTAGAGTTTAAGAAAGTGTGCCATGAAACCCACTCCTAGCTGTGACCTTAGGCAGGTCACTCAATGTCTTTGAGCCTCTATTTCCTCATCTGCCAAACAGCTAATAATAGCACCTATCTTACAGAGTTGTTATGAGGATTAAATGAATTGTATATAGAAAATGTTTGTAAGAATGTCTGCAATTTAGTAAAATGTGCTATTCATTATTCTTGGCTGGGTTTTAGTCCCTATTTTTTAGCATATGCCTAGAAAATACACATGTAAATACTAGAGCCTTTACAAACTCCCTGTGTCCAAAATCAAGCCTCTCATCTTTCAAAAGTCTCTTCTCCCCTTCGGGTATTTAATCTTGGTACTGACGTCACCATTCACTAGGTGAAGAGTGAGAAAACTGGCCAGTTTTCTCAAGCCAGAAACCTGAGAATCATGTTAGATGGCTCTTCTTTCCCCTTTCCCTGAAGTCTAATCAATTATTAACATTGTGGATTGAGTGTTTCAAACACTTCAAATCAAGATTTAGATTTACGTACATTCTGTTGTTGCATTTGTTGTTCATTGGCTTAGTCATGTCTGACTCTTTGTGACCCCATGGACTGCAGCATGCCAGGCTTCCCTGTCCTTCACCATCTTCCGGAGTTTGCTAAAATTCATGTCTGTTGAGTCGATGATGCCATCCACCCATCTTATTTTCTGTTTCTCTTTTCTCCTCCTTCCTTCAATCTTTCTCAGCATCAGAGTCTTTTCCAATGAGTCAGCTCTTTGCAGCAGGTGGCCAAAGTATTGGAGCTTCAGCTTCAGCATCAGTCCTTCCAATGAATATTCAGGGTTGAATTCTTTTAGGATTGATTGTTTTGATCTCCCTGCTGTCCAGGGGACTCTCAAGAGTCTTCTCCAACACCATTATTTGAAAGCTTCAATTCTTTGGTGCTCAATCTTCTTTATGGTCCAACTCTCACATCCATAGATGACTGCTGGAAAAACCATAGCTTTGACTATATGGACCTTTATCAGAGAAGTGATGGCTCTGTTTTAATACACTGTCTAGGTTTGTCACAACTTTTCCTCCAAAGAGCAAACGTCTTTTAATTTTGTGGCTGCATTCACTGTCTGTGGTGATTTTGGAACCCAAGAAAATGAAATCTGTCACTGTTTCCATTTTTTCCCTATCTATTTGCCATGAAGTGATGGGACCAGATGCCATGATCTTAGTTTTTTGAATATTGAGTTCTAAGTCAGCTTTTTTCACTATCCTCTTTCACCTTCATCAAGAGACTGTTTAGTTCCTCTTTTCTTTCTGCCTTTAGGGTAGTGTCATCTGCATATCTGAGGTTCTTGCATTGCCACTATCCTATTTGAAGTCTTGGTCCAATAGAAACTTTCTAACTAATCTCCCTGCCTCCATCCTTGCTGCATGAAACACATCATCTTGCTTTTGACAGGATCTTTCTAAAATACACATTTAGTGACATCACTCCTCCAGTTGAAGGTGCCTATAAGAATGAAGTGTGTTTTCATCAGCCTGGCACAAAAGGACAACATGGTCTCGTTTCTTACCACATCCTCTGGTGTCTCATGTTTCAGATATACAGAACTAGCTTACTCCTGAAAGCACTTATTGTGCTTTCTCTCACCTCCAAACATGCTCTTCCCTTTATTTAGCATATACTCCCCAGCCCACAGTTCTATCTCCTTGCCATCTCAGAAGCCCGTCTACCTGTAATGCCAGTCATTCTTCAGACCCAGTTTAAGTGTAAAGCCTTCTTTGGCAAGGAACCAATTTACTAATTTATTTTCACAATTGTCTGGTCTGATTTAGATAAAATCAGGCAGCCTGATTGTTCCTATGATTCTTGGATTTGTTTGGCACATTTAGATACATTTATGAAATTCCCATTTAACTATCCCCTAACCAACACCTCAAAGTCAATTTACCCTTTACTTTTAACTTTATTGCCTATTCTGGGGACCGACTTCTTATATAGGCTCTCATGTGCTGATCAACATTTTGTTAAATAAATGACGAGGGGATTTCTCTGTGTATGAGAGAATCCTAGACTAGATTATAGAGAGAGCATCTGCAAATACTTCTTGCTTCTGCTTATGTAAAAATCTTTAGGAGCTGGCAAAACTCTGCATGGTAGGAGTGGCAGCAGGGACTGGGTTATATGGAGCAAGGTGTTCGTTCAGCAATACTTGAAAATAGGGTATATTTCTTCCTTAAGGATATTTGACTAATTCTCTTACTAAAGTGTGAATTTGAGGTTAAGATTCTGTTTTTTCATCTTTAGGACTAAGTAGTCTTCATATTTAGAACCTCAGAAGTATTCTCATGAGGCTAATGAGTTTGGGAGAATGGCATGAAAGACATACATTATTACATTCTTCAAACTTCTTTTATGTTTTCTTTCTTATAAAAACAGTGAAGTATAGTCCGTGCATCAGTGTCTGACCTAATATGCTTCTGGGTTTACCCTTTGTACAAACCATGAAAAAAAAGCTGCTATTCTGTGTATGAGTGTGGATAATGGATTAAAGTTCATCTTTTTGCTAATGGATATTCAACAGTTCCAGTGCCATTTGTTAGAAAGAAATTCTTTCTTCATTGAAAAACACTTTCACCTTTGTGAAAAATCAGTTATTTATGTCACGCGAGTGTATGTTGCTTAGTTCTTTGTCTCGTCACAACAAAGATTTTGGAGCCTCTGCCTCCTTTTGAGGAGTTCCCCACATCAGTGGGATTGAATCATCTCGTCCCTTTAAGCTTTCGTGTAAGGGCTGGGCAATTAGACCATAGTTGGGTATCCAGATTCTATAGTAACCAGTTAGCCCCAGGAAAGCTCGCAATTGTTTTTGAGTTGTGGGGGAGGGCAACTGGAGAATTCCTTGTACCCGATCAGAGGACAGCCTCCTGGACCCGTGTGTAATCTGAACTCCCAGGTAAGTGACCTTTGTCTCGACCGTCTGTGCCTTAGCACGGGAGACTTTATATCCCCTTTCTGCCAAGAGGTTTAGAACCTGAATTGCATGTTGTTGGGCACTTTTCTTATCTGGAGAGCAGATTAGTAGGTCATCCACATATTGTAATATTTTCCCATTAGGTCCTAGGTCCAGATCTAGGAGATCCCGGCTAAGGGCCTGTCCAAACAGGTGGGGGCTATCTCTGAACCCTTGAGGTAATACTGTCCAAGTCATCTGTTGGTGTTTTTCTCCTGGGGCCTCCCACTCAAAGGCAAAAAGGTATTGGGATTCTTTAGCCAGTGGTATGCAAAAAAAATGCATCTTTGAGATCCAAGACTGTAAACCACTTGGCACTGGGTGGGATTTCTCCCAAGATTACATAGGGATTGGGTACTGTGGGATGGAGGGGGACTACAGCTTCGTTTATGATCCGGAGATCTTGAACCATTCGCCAGGTTCCATCTTTTTTCTTTACTGAGAGGATTGGGGTGTTACATGGCGAACTGGTAGGGACCAATAGCCCACAAGTAAGGAATTTATTTATTAAAGGCTGTAGTCCCTCCCGAGCCTCTCTTTTGAGAGGATATTGTTTCCGGTCAGGAAACCGAGTGGGATCTCGGAGGACAATGATGACCGGTTCAGCCTGGGGGGCTTGTCCAGAAATCGCCTGGTCCCACACCTGGGGGTTAATTTTGTCTTCCCATAGTTTTTGGTCCCTCTCTATTGAAGATGTAATAGGTTCTTCAGTAGTAACCAAGAGCTGTAGAGTTCTAGGGGCTGAAAAACTTCCCATCATAAGGGTGGTCCCCCGTTTAGTGAGTGTATCTCTTCCCAATAAGGGGGTAGGACACTCAGGGACCACCAGAAACTGGTGGCAAAATATTTGTCCATCCCAGCAACAAAGAAGTGCTCGGGTGAATTTTTTAGTAGTTGCTTTTCCTGTAGCACCCAAAATGGTGCAGATTTTGGAGGAGAAGGCTCTGGAGTAGGAGATCAAGACAGAGCAGGTAGCCCCTGTGTCAACCAAGAAATTCTCAGACCTACTTGCCACATCCAGTTACATCCTTGGCTCCAGCCCCGTGATGGTTATCTGTGACAGGCGGGCTGGCTGGAGCGGGCCACTTCAGTCCTCTTGAACCATCCTGAGGGTAGGCTTGGCACTTGACCTTGAGGCTCTTGGGTCCCAAGGGCAGAGTGCCACCCAATGTCCCAGTTGATGGCATTGTGGCAAGCCATTCTAGGAGACTTGTCATGGTTTGGACACTCTTTGGCCCAATGCCCCACCTGTCTACAGATCAGGCATCTGTCTCGTGCCTTGTCCCTCAAGGACTCAGGGTTTGCCATAGGGCTTCTCTGGAGGGCAGCCAGCATCTGGGCATGCCTTGTCTCTTTCTCTCTTCCTGGGCCTTGGCCTCCTTCTCCTGTTCCCTGTTATAAAAGGTCTTGGTGGCTGTCTGGACCATCTCATCTAAAGAGGCAGCAGGGTCCTGCTGTTGTAGCTGCTGTAACTTAATTCTGATATCTGATGCACATTGGGACAGGAATTTCTCCTTTAAAATTGCCTGTCCCTCGTAAGAGTCTAAGTCCAGGTTGGTAAACTTTTGGAGTGCCTCTTTCAGCCTCTCCAGAAAGGCAATGGGGTTCTCATTGGGCTCCTGAGTTATTGCTGAGACTGGGCACAGTCCCACAAGTAATAGGCTTCTTTATGTTTCCATGAGTGGACTTCCTTAGGGGTGAGTCTTTCTAAAGCTTATCCTACCCAGAACTGTTACAACCTGAGAGCCAGGCATCCCCGGGTTCAGGGTGCAGATCCCCAGGCAGGCTGAGGCGTGACAGCCTCCTAGAGATCGAATCCCCAGGCAGGTCGAGGCGTGACGAACTCCTGGGACCACTGGGACTAGAGGATCCCCGAACAGGTTGAGGCGTGACAACCTTTCGAAGACCAATCCCTAGGCAGGTCAAGGCGTGATGACCTCCTCGGACTGGAGTTTGGGCGTCCCCAAGATCTCCAGTGTGACCAATATTGGGTAGGATTAGGTGGTTGGATATTATAGAGTATTTCCCTCCCAAGGCCAACTATTTTCTGGTTGTCTCTCCAGAAGACTGTAGAGGCAACCTTGTGAGTCTGGATGGGGCTCAGGAAAAGAGCATGAAACAGGAGGGAAGGGGGCAGAGCACAAACTTTGAAAGAATGACATAGTATGAGGGTATAATGTAAACCAATTAAAATCAATTTGGTCCAAGATGACAAGTCAAATTCAAGTAAACCTTAATCCCCAATCTATAAGCCAACAGACACACCCAGAGGTGGCAAGATAGCTCCAAGGCACAAGGTCAGAAGAGGGAGGAGTGGGTGGTTCCCCAATGGCTGGGATGATCCTCTCACTCATTAGCATATGAATTCCATCCCCTCACAAAACCTAGCCAGGCCTAATACCATGGCCGCAGCCCTTGCCCTTGGCAATGGTTCACAACCTGAAGGATGGCTTCTCTCTGGATCCTAACAAATCTACCTCTTATCGCTTTGTCTCTCAATGAATTTTTGCAATGAGGCATCAGAGCCTGAGTTTCATTAGTTTTGGCCGGGCTTGAGTCCTGGGAGAGAGCTGAAGGACAGGAGGAAAAAGCAGTGGGAAAAACGTGCCAAGGAATCCCCTTCATAGCCCGCCGGAAAATTTGCTAAATATCTGACCGGTGCTCACAGTTTCATTGGTCTCATCCTTGGCACAGAGAAGAAAAAGGACAGAAGAACCCCCACCGGCTTGTGTAACAGCTACTGGGGCTCAGCAGATAGCGCCTTTGGGACATGCTGAGGAGCAGTCTCTCCAGAGTCCCTCAATTGTGCCCCTGTCGCCCGCCTGTTCATGGGAGGTTCGAGGAAACAAGAAACGAGAGATTGTAAAGGTCCCTCCAGCCATAGGAGCGAGGACCTCTTACCCTAACCGGAGGTCTTCTGGAATCTGAGACTGGGCCACGTGAGCTTTCTGCTGAGTTCGTTTTTCACTGTCCCGGTTTCCAGCACGATGGGCCTTCCCCTGCGCTGGGTTTCTTCGCCTTCTGCTTCTAGCACGGGAACTTCGCTGAGTTGGACTCCTGTTGTGCTTGGCCTCTTCCACGCAGAGGTTGTTTCAGCCAGGTTATATCCGAGTCACGGCACCATAGATGTCACGCGAGTGTATGTTGCTTGGTTCTTTGTCTCGTCACAACAAAGATTTGGAGCAACGGACATTAAAGCCCTCGGCGCGTCACAGCTCTCGGGTCTTGGACAAACCGTGCTACAGCTCTTAGGCAAATCAGTGTTACAGCTCTATTTTATTTAGAAGATAGCAGGAGAGTGAGAGAGAGTCTGAGAGAAAGTGCTTTGGCTTCTCCTTTTGTATGGTTTTTCCTCCACCTGGGCCTGCCCTATGCAAATTGGGCTTAGCCAGGAGTGCTGTTTGTTCTGCCTGAAGTCTTCACTCTGGTCCTCGGACCTTCCTTTGACCTTCCTTGTCTTTTAGCCACCGCCATTTTGGACTCCTTTTCCCTATTCTACCTACCTAACATTTATATATGTGATGGCTTAATTCTAGGTTCTGTCCATAGGCCTGTAGTCTATCGTTTTGACAATACCACACTGCCTTGATTACTTGTTTTATAGTAAGTTTGAGATTTGGCTGTCTAAGCCCTCCAACTGTCTTCTTTTACAAAATAAAACAGTTTTTGATCAATTGTCTTTACCTCTCCCCTCTGCCTTAAATCACTCTTACTGGTGCATCTACTCAGTGTAAACTTAAAGCATTTTTCTCAGAGTGTGGTCATTGGAACTTGTTAGAAATGCAAATATTAGGCCCCACCCTACATGTTTTTCAGTCAAAAAATCTGGTGAACTCAGCAATCTGAGTTTTAACATGACCACCAGGCTGATTCTGATTCCTGCTAACATTTGAGAACCACTGATATACAACATTCTACTTCAGAATTCAACAGACTTTTTCTCTAAAGAGTCAGATGGTAAATATTTTATGCTTTGCAGACAATATGGTCTCTGTTGCGATGACTCAACTCTGTTGTTGAAGCATGAAAGGAACCATAGATGATATGTAAATAAGTGAGCATAACTGTGTTCCAATAAAACTTTATTTACAAAAACAGGTGGTGGGCATTTTTAATCTGCAGGCCACAATTTGCCCACCTCTGCTGAATTCCATTCCCACCTATTCCCCATCTAAAATCTTAGCATTTGTTCTATTTCTCTTGCTCATCCATATTCTCTATCATTTTGGGCCCTCTTTGTTTTAAAGCTCCTCAAGGAAGACTCTCTCAGTGAATCTATAATAAGTAATTCTTGTAACAGGGCTTTTTCAGTGCTGAGGTCACCTATTCCAGTTAACCTTTAAGGCCTGCTACCATATATCTACTTTTTATTGTAAAACAGGCAGTTTGCAGTTTAGCTTTGCTCTTGAGCATGCTACTTGCACGAGCCCTGCACACTGGCCATATGTTACAGGACCTTCTAATTTTCTTCAGATCAGCAGCCCCAAAGATCGTACTGGTAATAGTGATTTTACTAGCTTGCCCAAGCTGGATGGCTTTAAATAACAGAAATTTGTGTCACAGTTCTAACAGCTAGAAGTCTGAAATCATGATGCCTGCAGGGTCATGCTCTCTGATGGCTCTAGAGGAGAATCTTTCTTGCCTCTTCTAGCTTCTAGTTTTTGTCAGCAATCCTTGGTGTTCCTTGTTTTATAGATGCATCACTTCAGTCACATGGCTCTTTCTTGCCATGTGTCTTTTTGTTTTCTCTGAACATGTCTATCTCTGCGTCCAAACCTCCCCTTTTCCAAAGGACACCAGTAGTGTTGGATTAAGATATACTCTCATGACCTCATCTTAAGCTTTTGATCATCTGCATATTTTTTCCAAATAAAGTCCATGTCACAAGTACTGGGGCTTAGGACTTCAATATCTTTTGTGGAGTTAAAACTCAACCCCTAACAGTGGTAAAGGTGAGACCTAAGGTTTAATAGTAGTTGTTCTAGATAGAACATTTGCTCATGAATTTGCAGGCCATATCTGTTCAAGCCTCTACAACATGTAATATTTACCTCTGGGAAAGGTACAGATAAATCTCTTTGCTTTCTGCCAGTGAAAGAGAAAATAGTCCCAATTTGCTAATTGAATTTTTGCTTGAAAGGGAGAGATCATTATTACCTGTATAGCAAATGTTAGGGGTGCATCAAATTATCAAGAGGAATTTAATCAACAAGTTCTTTGAGCAGTGTCTAATATGGTTGCTGGCATACAGTATGTACTCAGTAAGTGGAGAAATGTGTGGAGTTGAGATGGAGATTAACATTCATTCATCTATATTAACTGCAGCCACCATTTGTTAATCTCTTCTTGTGTGTTTGGCACTATGCTAGGTGCTTCACATGTACCTCACTGAACCTTTACCATGACACTGGACACCATGACATCTCCTTCTAACAGATAAAGCTTAGAGAGATGAAGTATGAAGTGACATGTTCAATGTCATGACCAGAAGATGGCAAGGCACAGATTTTAATCCAGTGGAAATAATTTGACAGTTCATTAAAAAATCTTTTTTTTTAAAGTGCAATATGTGCACATATCCAACTCATTGGAAAAGACCCTGATGGTAGGAAAGATTGAGGGCAGGAGGAGAAGGGGGCAACAGAGGATGAGATGGTTCGATGGTATCACCAACTCAGTAGACATGAGTCTGAGTAAACCCCAGGAGATAGTAAAAGACAGGGAAGCCTGGCATGCTGCAGTCCATGGGGTCACAGTCAGACGTGAGTTAGTGGCTGAACAACATCTACACTGAAAAGTGTACATGTTTTAAGTGGAAATAAAGCCCATGTTTTTAACCACTGTGCTACTTTTATCTTTCTGTAATTCTTTTGCATAAAACTTATTGACTACCTACTGCATAATCGTTTAATGATTATTACTGTGGAGACCATGCTGCTGAAGAGAGCTGGGACTTAGTAGGGTAGATAGCCTCATCTGTCTTCAGATCACAAAAAACCCTGAACTCCAGACTAAATAGTTCATACTTATCCTTAAGCAAATCTGGGTCATTATTGATTTTTAGGTAGGATAGAGACCTGATTAAAATGAAATCTAGTGTATGTGCTTTGGGCGGGGTTAGGACATCATGAGAAATGCTGGGCTGGATGAAGCACAAGCTGGAATCAAGATTGCCGGGAGAAATATCAATAACCTCAGATATGCAGATGACACCACCCTTATGGCAGAAAGCAAAGAAGAACTAAAGAGCCTCTTGATGAAAGGGAAAGAGGAGAGTGAAAAAGTTGGCTTAAAGCTCAACATTCAGGAAACAAGATCATGGCATCTGGTCCCATCACTTCATGGCAAATAAATGGGGAAACAGTGGCAGACTTTACTTTTTTGGGCTCCAAAATCACTGCAGATGGTGACTGCAGCCATGAAATTAAAAGACACTTACTCCTTGGAAGGAAAGTTTTGACCAACCTAGACAGCATATTAAAAGCAGAGATAGTACTTTGCCAACAAAGGTCTGTCTAGTCAAGGCTATGGTTTTTCCAGTTGTCATATATGGATGTGAGAGTTGGACTATAAAGAAAGCTGAACGCCGAAGAATTGATGCATTTGAACTGTGGTGTTGGAGAAGACTTTTGAGAGTCCCTTGGACTTCAAGGAGATCCAACCAGTCCATCCTGAAGGAAATCAGTCCTGAATATTCATTGGAAGGACTGATGTTAAAGTTGAAATGCCAATACTTTGGCCACCCAATGCAAAGAACTGACTCATTTGAAAAGACCCTGATACTGGGAAAGGTTGAAGGCAGGAGGAGAATGGGATGACAGAGGATGAGCTGGTTGGATGGCATCACCGACTCAATGGACGTGAGTAAACTCCAGGAGTTGGTGATGGACAGGGAGGCCTGGTGTGCTGCAGTCCATGGGGTCACAAAGAGTAGGACACGACTGAGTGACTAAACTGAACTGGTACAGTAATAATAGAGATTTTGTCCAAAATTTGTCATATGGTGGTTGTGATCATATTTAGAAATGGAAACCTTTCCAAATAAAAACAAAATTAATTCAAGTTTTTAGTTCTTGTCTTATTGAAGGCATATAGTCTGCTACACGATAAACTCCTTAAAGTAGAGGCTCTATGTACTAGATAGTAGTCACTGCTAAGTGTCCGAGCTAGTACTAAACCCTTGTGAGCATATTAAATTTTCCTGTGAAAGACTGTGGTCCTCCATTGTTGGAATACTGTACTTCATGCTGGGATTTCAGAGAAGCAAGTGATGATCAGATGCCCACTTTGCCTTTTCTCTATACCTAAAAAATAAGTAACAAGAGACTGTCTCGTCATTCTCAGAAAAATGCAAGCCAAATCCCACAACTTGCTTCTTTGACATTTTTTCTGTGGTCCCTGCATGAAGAAATGAGCAGAGTTGTTTTGTTTGACTTGCCACTGCTACCATCAAACTATATCTATCACACAAGTAGTGGTTCTGACAGTTTTCTGACTTTTTATTTGGCTTCCCACAAGTGATTCTCAGTACTGGCTTCTGTGTGTTCCATGGCAGAATTGTCTCAGACATGGATAAAACATATCATTCACCTCTTTAGAAGGCAATTCTTAGAAAAATATATAATGATGGCTGTCTATTAAAAGGCTGATATTAGAAATTAAGAAAAAATATTAAACCCAAATATGCATATTGATCTCCATTCATGATGTGGTGTGGAAGAGTTGAAAGAGTATGGACTGGGTGTCAGGAAACCAAGGCTCTTGTTTCAACTCTGCTTCAGTTTAGACCTCAAGCAGGGCACGTATCTTCCTTAGGCCTCAATTTCCTTCCATACAAAGGAACTGAAAGATGTGTCCAAGAAAGTGGTACCAGGAAAAGTATCCCAGGATGCTGATGCAGGAAAACCAAAATGTCACCAAACAAATTGAAGGACGATCCTAGAACAGGTCTTCAAGAGGTTCATAGGTCACAAGATAGATTTTTTAAAAGTCTTTATAAACTTCTGTCTTTTCTTTCCCTCCCTCCTGGCCCACCCCTCCTCTGTCTCTCTCCTTCCTCCCTCTCTCCATCCCTCCCTTCTTTCTTCCTTCTGTTCCTTCCTTCCTTCAATGAGAATCCACATGAAAAAAAATACTAAAAAAGACAGGAAGAAGATTGACATTGCTTTTGGTATGATGAAAACAAGGAGGGAGAATGATTATTTGAGTGCTCTTGTTCCTTTTCTGTTCAGTGTGCTTATGTGCAGTGCCCTGGATATCCTGGCAGTCTATCGGAAGGAAAGTGGCATACATTTCCTTGGTGGAGAGGTACACAGAGAATTTTACAGACTGCTGCATAGTTTAATACCCAGTGACTTTGCATCAGACTTTTATAAGTTTTTGATCAATCCTGGGCATTCTTTCCCCTTTAACTCACCCACTTGGGCTAAATAATAACTTCATTCTCTTAGAGTTACAGCAAGGGGTCCTAAGGTGATGAGTTTGCAGTTTTGTAAAACATTCCACATTTTCAGTTTTTCTTCACTAGTATGCAAATGTTTTATTTATATCTTTATTGTAACTTACCTCATTCTTCCTTGTATATATGTGATTATTCATGTCAACATCTAAGACCATAATAAGCTCCTTGAAGGTAGAGACTGTGTTTTTGGCTTCTTAGTAATTGTGAAGGATACCTAGTGCAATACCTGGCACAGAGTATGTGCTGTCTGAATTGAACTTAATTGGATTGGATTCTCCTGGGTTGTCTAGAAATTAGGGTACTAGCTTAAATAAAATCAATGCTTTCCTGTAATATGTTCAACTTCCCTGGTCCAGGTATTGAGCAGGGCTATCAGACCCAGAAGGTATAAATGCAGAATACAGTATTAGATGCATGACCTAAGTATAGAAGTATCATTCAAATGGGCTTGGTGCCCAGAAGCTAAATAGCTTTTGGCTTGATGACAGGGTGCAGAGCCTCGGTGTATTGTGATAGAAGTAATTGCTAATAGATGCCTTTCTGTCTCACTTATGTGGCAAGAACTTAAAATCTGAATTGCCTCATGTTGGAAAAGGGAATATATATAGAAGTATATAGAGATAAGCAGAACAATAAGGGGAACATAATATAAATCCTCTTGATGATTTGAGGGTAGAGCTCTGGGACGAGAAGGTGCATAGGCCAATTAGAGTAGGATGTTCACCGGTCAATGCTTGCTCTCCAATTCATATGGTGATGCAAATGATTCTGAGAAAGTGACCCTGAAGTAAAATATTATGATATAAAACTATGAAGAGAATCTATTGATTAAAAAATATTTTGGTGAAAGAAAATAACTTCTTCCTGAATGAAATGAAAGATGACAAGTTGAAGAAATGAATGGATGGATTATTGGCTAGATTGTCAAGTCAGATCTGATTCCTTTGGTGGGTGTCTTAACCTAAGCTCCAATTTCCTTGTAGTGAGATGAGGATGGAATTTAACCTCTCTGTCTCCCACTATAGTTGTGAGGATCAACTATGACTATGGAAGTAACCTAACAGAGCCCTGAAAGCTTGTTTGGGGTATTCAGAAGACGAGAGTTTGGTGAAGGACTAGATTTTTGCTTAGTTTATGCCATACAACTAGCTTTCATTGTGTTGGTGGGGATTATAATCTGACAGTGTTTTATATATATCTAAGGAAAATGTAAACTTCAGAAACTAGAGCAGTTGTCAGGGAGAGAGAATTCTAGAAATATTTCTTCTGTATACTCATGAATCCATCAGCAGCAGTGACATTACTCAACAGTGCTTCTGGAGCTGAATTTCTGAGATTTTGAGTGAGGGAATGGGGACCAGCAGAATCACCACTGTTACTGGATTTAAGATGGCTATGGGCCGCATGAACCATTGACCCAGTGAGGTTTTCAGATGTAAAAGTGGTCTCTGTTGAAACCCATCTCTGCAGTGGCTTATGGAGTGGATCCATATACTGTCCCTTTTGGTTTAGAAACTGGACTTCCTTTCCAGAACATCCTACAAATGACCAAATACCTTCTTGGATCAAGCCCTTTCTTCCTTTTCCATCTCTCACTGATTTGTCCCAGGCAAGTTTGTAAATAAGTCTAAGTTTATTTTAAATATCCAGATTCTTCTAGTCCTTTGTTCCTTGCAGTGCCTAATTTAGTACTTCTGTATGATCCTAATCTTTATTCACTTTTATGGCCCATAGCCTGGTATCAAGAATCATATGAGCTATTTAGATATTTATGTGACATTTATATCATAAATGATTCCTTTTTAATCATGGTAATTCTTGAACTAGGGAACAAAAGGCATTGTTTCCCATAAGCAGCATTTTGGAAACTACCTAGCAAGTAGAGGAGAATTTTGAGGGTGACATGATAGAACCTACCATGCTTATATGAGAAGGTAAATTATACCTAGAGTTGTCCTATTCTAGTCCTAGTGCATCTTTTCACAGGGCATAGAGGACTGGTATCACCACTGCTTCCTTTTCTTATTGAAAATGAAGTTGAGATAATTATGAGTAATTCCTAATCTATGTATTTTTGTTCAACAGTGAAATGCACAGAAGTGGTTTTTTAAAAGTATAAATCAGTATACCAAATCTCTAGAGGCTAAATTTTAATGTCTAAGATATCCAGTGGAAATCTACTGTTATAAATATGAGCCTACTGAAGTGATGTTTCTCATAGGCAGAGCAAATAGACAAATGGTTCAGATGGATCATCAGCTGAAGCAAACAAAACTCTGTTGGACTCTATCCATCACTACTTTGCTTTGCCTCTTGGCACCAAGTAGGACAGCAAACCTACAGGCAAGGAAGCAATCCCATATGTGAGAACCACCCAGTCTTCCTCACCCAAAATTGCAAAGTTAATAAAATTTCAAAATGGTTGTATATGACCATAGATTTCAATGGTGTCAAGTGGGGCAGTTGCTTCCTGTTTGGGGATTATCCATAGTAGCTGCAAAGCTTATGGGAGATACATAGTTTAACTCCATCTGAGGAAGAAATTCCTAATGGAGTGGTTCAGGAAGGAATGTGTCACCTCCAGAAGTCATTAGTTTCCTGTTGTGGTAGATATTTCATCATATCTACCAGGCTCATCATATCTAACAGGCTCAGTGAGCTGTGTGGGGATGGGGTCAAGGGGTTACAAGACTTGAATAGGGCTGGGGTAGGTATACTGCCAATTTATTTTATGCTGACATAGATTTTTTGAGGGCTTCCCAGATGTCTCAGTGGTAAATAATCCGCCTGCCAATACAGGAGACGTAGGAGACATGGGTTTGATCCCTGGGTCAGGATGATCCCCTAGAGGAAGAAATGGCAACCTGTGCCGGTATTCTTGCCTGAGCAATCCCGTGAACAGAGGATCCTGGCGTGTTACAGTCCATTAGGTTGCAGAGTCAGATACAACTTGGCGACTGAGCATAGCACAGCAGCAGAGGTAGATTTTAAGATCGCTCATTATAGTAACCCTCGGAAATCTATTATGAAGACACCATTATATAGAGCCTCAAACTCTAGTAAATTCATTGCTTCTCTTTTCCCTCCCTTGGAGATAACTGCTGTTTTTTTTTTTTTTAAGTTGGCCTCCAGATTAGGTAATCTGTGAGTGGCATAGTAAGAAAGTAAAATGATATAGCTAAGATATTGCTCTGTAGGGCAATGTGCTCATGTGATGAACGCTCTGGAGAGTTCTAGAATTCCTCAGGAACTTCAGAAGGGTCAGAATCAGAAAAGGTGAGAGATTAAGGAAACATGACCTTTCTCTCCTCTTCCCTTAGATCTTTCTTCCTCACCAGTCATAGGTTAAACTAAATGCAATGATAGGTTAATTGTCTACAGTGTTTAAATTGTTAATTATTTTTCTCCTTCTATCTCTGTTTTTGAGCTTAGAGCATATGAATTGAATTTGGGAAAGTAAATGCACAGTTGATATGATTCCTGTGTGAAAGTCCTTCCGAACATGAGATTTTGCAATTTCTACTCAGTAGGTCTCATGCGAAGAGTTGACTCATTGGAAAAGACTCTGATGCTGGGAGGGGTTGGGGACAGGAGGAGAAGAGGACGACAGAGGATGAGATGGCTGGATGGCATCACTGACTCGATGGACGTTAGTCTGGGTGAACTCCGGGGGTTGGTTGATGGACAGGGAGGCATGGCCTGCTGCGATTCATGGTGTCGCAAAGAGTCGGACACGACTGAGCGACTGAACTGAACTGAGGTCTCTAGAGATCTGATTTGAGAAGTTGCTAACCTTTACAGCCCAGGATTGATGACCCAGTCTGCAGACTAAATTTGGCCCATTGCCTGTGTTTATAAATAAAGTTTTATTAGAACACAGGCATGTGCATTTTTTTATACCTTGTAGCTGCTTTCAAGTTACAGTGGCAAAGTTAAGAAGTTGCAGTGACAAGTGTATGGACCTCACAGGCTAAACTATTTACTGTTTGTTCCTTTACAGGAAATAGTTGGCTCACCTTTGCTCTTTTTTTTTTTTTTTTAATAAGGAAGCATACATGTACTTATCCCTTGCACATAGATGGCTTCCTGTAAGGTAGAATTTTCTAATGATTCTGGGAAGTAGTTCACCTGCCTAAGCACTCTGACCCAGAAGACTATTAGTACTTGTATTTCCAGTAACTAAATTGAAGCAAAGAACTTCTATAAAAACAGTCTATGAAACACTGCTTATCACTACATCAAAATCGTCAATAGAAATCAACCCCCATCTTTTGGGTGAGAAATTCCGCAAATGATTATGACTTTAGAGAAAGACATTTATCTTGTCCCTTGTCTCAACAGCCGGCTTTCTCTGCCTGATTAGCTAGGGTGGAATTTAATTCGGCATTTGGAAATTTCAGATTAGATTAAAAGAAATATTTGTTCAGAGGTGTGGGTAGGAGCTATACCTGCATGTGGAAATGCTGATATTAAACCTTGTGATTAAACTTAGTTTAAAAAAATTTTTTTTAATGTGCCAAAGGAGGTTTATATTTCATTTGACCTCAATTTCCCTGAATAGAGCTGAGTGAGATTTCCTAGCATAGTGCAGAGCTGCTTATCTTGAGGTGGAAAAAAAAAGTATGATTAGCTGATTCCTGCTGAGGCATCATATTTAGAAGGCCTAATGGTTAGCTGGCTAACTTAAGATCAGGGAAGGGGAAATTATTGCTTATTATAGGACTATTTCCACCTCTGATTTGGGTTCTCATTTGATGTGATAATTCTGCAGACTTAGGAATACAGGAAAAAGGGATGGTGGTGCCGGTTCTTTTATCTATGTGCTCTATCACAACTGTTAGAAGAGAGCATCTAGTTCCATACAGCAATAAGTTAGTCACAATATGTGGCCATAGTTTATTTTCTAAAGGAATTTTTATGTAGGTTTGGCCTATAGCTTTTGTCATTTTCAAATCGGCTAGGAAAAGACTGTAAATTCTGACAACAAATAGCTTTTCTGCCAAGGCATTTATTATCTCAACTCTGGTACCAATCAGGGGCTAGCTGAATTGAGAAACTTCCATTCTCTAAGTCCTTACCTATAAAACGAAAGGTTAGATAGATGATTTATGTGGATCTTGATTTCTGGTCTTCCAATAGTCAGTGCTGTTTAGGACTATGAATTTTCCAAATCCACTTCTTCATTCTCTGACAGTGTTGATTACATGCAGAAGGTTGGAAAATGGTACAGATTTCTCCATTCACCATTCCCTCCATTCTTGGAGATGACTTTTTTTGTTTAAGTTGGGCTCCAGATTAGGTAATTTGTGAGTGCCACAGTAAGAAAGTAAAATAGCTGTATGCTATATGCTTCCCCTGTCTCTACAGGAGGTGTCATCACTCTCCATCCTTTCCTCAGACTTACCTCCTATTCCTTCACCCCATCATTACTCTCTTAAACCTCCCCACTTTCACTCCCCCCTCCATTCCCATCCTATCTATTTATTTCTGCTCTTTTCACCATTTCATTCCCTCCCCTACCTTTTTTCTTTCCCCTTTTTATCCTCCTCCACTTTTTCACAGATTTGTTTTGAAATCCCCCCAGAGCACACTTGTGATTCTCTTTTTTCTCACAGTGCTCAGGTCCTTAGGTGAAATGCCTTTGCTTGAGTTGTTAGGCAAATGCTAAGTGTTTTAAGGACCTACAAAGGTCAAGTACCTGTCTTCTGGAATAAACGGAGCCTCGAAAAACTAAGATCATGGCATCCGGTCTCATCACTTCATGGCAAATAGATGGGGAAACAGTGGAAACAGTGGCAGACTTTAATTTGGGGGCTCCCAAATCACTGCAGATGGTGACTGCAGCCATGAAATTAAAAGACGCTTGCTCCTTGGAAGAAAAGTTATGACCAACCTTGATAGCATATTAAAAAGCAGAAACATTACTTTACCAACAAAGGTCTGTCTAGTCAAGGCTATGGTTTTTCCAGTAGTCATGTATGGATGTGAGAGTTGGACTATAAAGAAAGCTGAGCGCCGAAGAATTGATGCTTTTGAACTGTGGTGTTGGGCAAGACTCTTGAGAGCCCCTTGGACTGCAAGGAGATTAGACCGGTCCATCCTAAAGGAAATCAGTCCTGAATATTCATTGGAAAGACTGACACTGAAGCTGAAACTCCATTACTTTGGCCACCTGATGGGAAGAACTGACTCATTGGAAAAGACCCTGATGCTGGGAAAGATTGAAGGTGGGAGGAGAAGGGGGTGACAAAGGATGAGATGGTTGGATGGCATTACCAATGGGATGGACGTGAGTTTGAGTTGGCTCCAGGAGTTGGTGATGGACAGGGAAGCCTGGCATGCTGCAGTCCATGGGGTCACAAAGAGTCGGAGACAACTGAGTGACTGAACTCAACTGAACTGAACTAGAGTGAGAGCAAGTCAACACCATGGGGAGAGGCAGTGGGATTTTCTTTTTTGTTAGTCCATGATGAAATCAATCGTAATAGGCCTCCCTGAAAACTGAACTCAGAGAACTGGAACCAGTGAAGTTCTTTGTAACTGTACCTGAAGAAGTAGGAGGAGAAAGGAAGAGGTGAATAGGCTAGGCAGCCTTTTATGGTAAAAATATTAAAATATTTTTCCATTGATGATTCATCCTTGTCCTCTGCCCCCATTGTCTTATATACAGAACAAATAGAACCTATTCATCATGAAACCCAACCTCCCCAAACTCCTTGATTGTGATTTGAATATGAATTCTATCAATTTTTTGATACAGTTATAAAGGAGGCATGGAGGAGTTGTGGCTAAAGTTGACTGTGAACTTCATATCTATCATGACTCAAATGTATTATGTATAGAAATGAAAATAATCCCAAAGTAATATATGTGTAGTTTGGAAGAGCACTGGTACTTGCTTATAGCTGAGGGGTGGTCATGTAGAAGAAGATGCAGATTTGCTCTCCTCTGAATCAAAGTGATTAGATGTGAATTGTAGGAAAGTAGAATTTGGTGGAGTGTCAGGAAAGACTATCTAATAAGTGTACCTTCCTACTCAGTAACGTATCTCTGAGTTTCCAGTTCAGGAGAAGTTGGAAGGAAGACCACTTGCCAGGAATTTGCTCATTCATTCTGCAGATGTTTACTGAGTACCTATTCGATGTCAAGTATTCTTCTCAGTTCTGGGATTCAGGAATGAGCAGAGAGATATCTTGAGGTTTCAGACATTACTTACCCATGTGACTTTAAGATCCCTCATACCTTGAGGATAGTTATGGGAGTAGTTCAGCTTTTAGGATTTTAACAAGCTAAAAATAGATGAGGCCATCACATATTAACTATCTGTTTTTCAAGAATGCTGCTGCTGCTGCCGCTAAGTTGCTTCAGTTGTGTCTGACTCTGTGTGACCCCATAGACGGCAGCCCACCAGGCTCCCCCGTCCCTGGGATTCTCCAGGTAAGAACACTGGAGTGGGTTGCCATTTCCTTCTCCAATGCATGAAAGTGAAGTCGCTCAGTCATGTCCGACTCTTAGCGACCCCATGGACTGCAGCCCACCAGGCTCCTCCGCCCATGGGATTTTCTAGGCGAGAGTACTGGAGTGGGTCGCCATTGCCTTCTCCTTTCAAGAATAGAATGAAGTAAAACTTGCTCAGAACTGAAATTGCACTGAACACAAAAGTCAAATGAGTTCCTCTCTGGATTTTAGGTGCTATAGGGTCATCATTACAAATATCAGTTACAAGTCCCAGAAAAAAGCTGATTGATTGTGCTTTGGAGTGACTTGGATTATAAGTAAGTAGGCATAGATATTCACCTCTCTTATTAGTTTTTTCTTAAAGGCTAGTATTGAAATGCGGAGAAGGCAATGGCACCCCACTCCAGTATTCTTGCCTGGAAAATCCCATGGACAGAGGAGCCTGGTAGGCTGCAGTCCATGGGGTTGCGAAGAGTTGGACATGACTGACTTCCCTTTCACTTTTCACTTTTGTGCATTGGAAAAGGAAATGGCAACCCACATCCAGTGTTCTTGCCTGGAGAATCCCAGGGACGGGGGAGCCTGGTGGGAGCCCGTCTATGGGGTTGCACAGAGTCGGACACGACTGAAGAGACTTAGCAGCAGCAGTATTGAAATGCATTTATATTATATACAGACCTATTGTTAGAGGAAACTGAAAAGGATATTTACTTTTAGTCCTGTCCTTCAATTTTTCTTTCCTCTTCCAGATCCAGAATTTTCTTTTTATTTGCTTCAGAGATGGTGGTTCTCTCAGGGTCCAAGTCTCCCATAATTCACTTTGTCTCCTATCTTTCAGCATCCTTCTGAAAGCATCTAGAGCTTTCCAAATGATACATTTCTACCACTTCTCCTCTCATTTCTCAAATAAATATTCTTTTCCTCAGTCCTGCTTCTCAAACTGTCTTCAGAACAATAAGAACGTGATGCATTAGGGAGACCACATTGTTTAGTACAGCGCTTCTCAAACATTCACATCATTTAATGTATACACATCACTGTAGCTCTTGTTAGGATGTGGAATAAGTTTCAACTGATCTGGCTTGAAGCCTGAAATTATGCATTTCTAACAAGAAAGCAAGCAGATGCTGCTGCTGCAACTGCACTGAGAATCACAATGTACGTAACAAGAGTTTGATGAATTAGACTTTGAAACTTTCTCACTTAATTTTATAACCTTTAAAAAGTTACCTTTTCTTCCTTGGGCCTAACTTATATAAGAATGGAGATACACCAGTCCTCCCTTATCTCTACATATTCTCAAATCTAAGTTCAACTAGTTTTTATACAAAGAAAACTACCTTCTTTCATAAAGTGGGCTTGTGTATGCCATTAGGTCACATTTTATGTCAAAATAACACAGACTGTAAGCTACTAAATGATTATCCTCATTGGGATGCATTGGAATGTCAAAAGTGAACTGTTCAGACATAATGGCTATTGTTCTTGATCAGATTCCTACCATCTGACTTTCTCATGTTTCCTAGGAAAAAACAAAACTTTCTTCATGTGAAATGTACTTGACATTCTTATAGTCAGGGTCACCTTGGAAAAGTTATGCCATGGAACCCAACTTACCCCTGAATTTGAACCAACTTTTCTGCATTGGTCTGTTCTTGAATCTGGCACTTAGCATCTGTCTAAATTTAGTGGGCATTTTCTGCTTTAATGAATATCTAACTGTGTAAATATAGATGCTGTTTGGTCAGCATTTTCCCCAGCAGTATTTTCCAGTGGTAATTTGCCTGCAATAAACTCCTGAGGCAAACATGCTTTTCCTCTACCAGCCTTGTACCAACAGCTGATCTAGGCCTGGGGACATAAATAACCTTTATTTGCAGAATGACACTTACTTCCAGAGAGTCCCAAACTTTGTCAGAGAAGGTTTTGTCTTGGAAACTATTGCTTTTCATATTTCTATGGTTGAATCTTTGAGTTCCTATTGGAACTTGATATTGGCAAGTATGGCCATCCATTGTTTGGGATCGTGGGTCTTTTTAGAGCTAGAAATTCTTTGAGATGACCTAATATAGTCATTCTTTTTTTTAGCTCAAGGATACTTGATTTACAGTGTTACATTAGTTTCAGGCATATAGCATAGTGATTCATTGTTTTTCAGATTATATTTCACTGTAGGTTATTACAAGTTATTGAATATAATTCCCTGTGCCACACAGTAAATTCTTGTTGCTTATCTATTTTATGTATAGTAGTTTTATCTGTTAATCCTGTATACCTAATTTGTCCTTCCCTTCCTCCCTCTAACCTTTGGTAATTATAAATTTGTTTTCTGTTTCTGTGAGTCTGCTGCTATTTTGTATATGAGATTTCATATATAAGTGATATTATATAGAACTTGTTTTTCTCTTTCTGATTTACTTCACTAATATTTTATAGGTCCATCCATGTTTCTGGAAATGGTAAAATTTTGTTCTTCTTTTTATGGCATATATATTTATACATGTCACATCTTCTTAAGCCAATCATCCGTTGATGGGCACTTTGGCACCTGGATTATTTCCACTTCTTGGCTGTTGTAGTAGTAGTGCTGCTATAAACACTAAAGTGGATGTATCATTTCAACTTAAGTTTTTGTTTTTCCTGGATATATACCCAGGATTGGGATTGCTAGATCATCTGGTAGCTCTATTTTTATTTTTTTAGGGAATCTCTGTGCTGTTTTCTGTAATGGCTGCACCAATTTACATTCCCACCAACAGTATAGGAAGATTCCCCTTTCTCCATACCCTCTCCAGCATATATTTTTTGTAGACTTTTTGATGATAGCTCTTTTGATCAGTGTGAGGTAATACCTCATTGTTTTTTTCTCTTCTAAGAGTCTTATGGTGTCATGTCTTATATTTAGGTCTTTAAATTGTTTTGAGTTTATTTTTGTATCTAATGTGAGGGAGTGTTCTAGTTTCTTCAATTTACATGCAGCTTTCCTAATGCTGAAGAAACTGTCTTTTTTTCATGGTATATTCTCACCTCCTTTGTTGTAGATTACTTGACCATAGGTGTATGGGTATATTTCTGGGCTCTCAATTGTGTTCCATTGATCTATATGCCTGTTTTTGTGCTAGTACCATACTGTTTTGATTATTGTAGCTTTGTAGTATGGTCTAAAGCCTGGAAGAATTATGCCTCCAGCTTTGTTCTTTCTCCTCAGGATTGCTTTGGAAATCTAACCCTAACCCTAACCCTAAATTGTATGTTTATTCATTCTAGTTCTATGAAAGATATCATAAGTATTTTGATAGATTACATGAAATCTGTAGATTACTTTGGGTCCTATGGCCATTTTAACAATATTAACTCTTCCAAACCAAAAGCATGGATATCTTTCCATTTCTTTGAATCATCTTCAATTTTCTTTGTCAATGTTTTATAGTTCTTAGTATATAGGTATTTCACCTCCTTGGTGAAGTTTATTCCTAGATTTTTTTTTTTGGATACAGTTTTGAATGGAATTGTTTTTTAAGTTTCTCTTCTCAATAGTTCATTGTTAATGTAAATAAATGCAACAGATTTTTGTGTATTGTTTCCTGTGCTGAATTCATTTATTAGTTCTAATGGTTTTTGTGTGGATACTTTAGGGTTCTCTGCGTAGTATACCATGTCATTTGCAAACGGTGACAGTTTTACCTTTTTCCTTCCAATTTGAATACCTTTCATTTCTTTGTCTAATCTTATTGCTATACTATGTTGAATAGGAATGGTGAGAGTGACCATTCTTATCTTATACTTGAATTTAGTGGGGAGGATCTCAGCTTTTCACTGTTGAGTATTATGTTGGCTGTGGGTTTGTCATAAATGGCTTTTATTATGTTGAAATGTGTCCCCCTATACATTTTGGAGAAGACAATGGCACCCCATTCCAGTACTCTTGCCTGGAAAATCCCATGGATGGAGGAGCCTGGTAGGCTGCAGTCCATGGGGTCGCTAAGAGTCAGACTCGACTGAGCGACTTCGCTTTCACTTTTCACTTTCATGAATTGGAGAAGGAAATGGCAACCCACTCCAGTATTCTTGCCTGGAGAATCCCAGGGATGGTGGAGCCTGGTGGACTGCCAGTCTATGGGGTCGCACAGAGTTGGACACGACTGAAGCAACTTAGCAGCAGCAGCAGCATACCCATTTTGGTGAGAGTTTTTTTTTTTTTAATCATGAGTGGATGTTGAATTTTGTCATGCTTTTTCTTCACCTGTTGAAATGACCATGTAGTTTTTGCCTTTCCTTTTGTTACTGTGGTGTATCAAATTGGCTGATTTGCATATGTTGAACCATGCTTGTGGTCCTGGAATGAATCCAATTTGATTGTGGCATATGAGCCTTATTATGTATTGTTGAATTTGGTTTGTTAATTTTTTTGAGAATTTTTACATTTATGTTCATCAAAGATATTGGCCTGTAATTTTATTTTCTGGTAATGTCTTTGTCTATTTTTTGTGTCAGGGTGACAGTGACCTCATAGAATGAATTTGGGAGTGTTTCCTCCTCTTCAGTCTTTTGGAGTATCTAGAGAAGGATAGGTATAAGTTCTTCTTTGTATGTTTAATAGAATTTCCTAGTGAAGCTGAGACGTCTGGTCTGGCACTTTTGTTGCAGGGAGTTTTTAAAAAATTGTATATTCTATTTCACTTCTTTGTTTAATGACCCATAAGCTCATGATGGCTTATGGGGGGCTTAAACTGAAGATCCTCTTAAAATGTTTGTACACTTTGGAGGATATGAGGGCTGTGAGAAAGGTACAAAGCATTTACAGGATTCTTAGAGAGTCTATAATTAAAAAATTTTGAGGACTTCTGATCTAACCAAGGGTATCTCTTTCCCAAAGACATTTCAAATACATAAAATAATAATTAGCCTTTATCTGTGTCTTATAGTTCTTAAACAAGCAACAAATTGGTTATATTAGGTACTCTGGAGTGTGCAAGGAAGTGCAATGGGTAATCACTAATTTCCTGTGTCTTAAAATATAGTATTCATTTACTTATCAAACAGTTAAGGATTGAAAATTACATGACATGTCATATTTGGACTGGGGATACAGAGACAAAAGACACTACCCCTGATCTTAGTAAAACAGAGTAGATAAAGACCTCTGACCATATAGCCATATGTGGTAAACATCAGTGTATTGTATGTCCCCAAACTTCCCAGAGGAACTGTAGGACATATGCTAGAACTGCCAGAAGTACTGATTCCATAATCAGCTCTGTGAATTGGGAAACCTAAGTCACAATTCTGTGTATTCTGCAGCAGTACAAAAACCAAACAAACAAAAAAACCACTTGTTTCTCATTAAGAGAGAAAATAAAAGTAAACCAACTATTCCCTGTGTAAGTTTGGGGAGAAATTAACAGGTATCCCATGCTTAGGGAATACCAAATACCCTAAGCAACCACATTCATTGAATAGTTTTCAAGTTTGGCTGTACATTAGAAAAACTTGGAGGGATTTTTGTTCTTTAATACATATTGTAGCCACACATTCTGGGAAACAAACTCACTCAGAAGGACAATGCAGATAGTGGAGGGCAGTTTATTACATCACCGGGCCCAAGGCAGAGTCTTCTCTTAGCCAAGGACCCTGACCAGTTTTTGTGAAAACTTTATATACCCTAAGTGTACATGCCCAAACCCACCTCCCCAAATTCCCTGAAATTAGTCTGAACAAAGGAAAAGAAAGATACAATCAAAGTTAACCTGTGATTCATATGCCTTAAGCCTAGGTAGTTTACAGTGGACAATTATCAATAGGCCTGTGGTCATACCCCAATAAGCATAATAGAATTTATGATTCTATTCATGTACACAGATAATTAGGGTATTCTTTTAGGTGACAGAGAGTCTAGGTACGAGCCCTGGGTCTCTTCCATCTGGGGGTAGGGTTCTGGTTTTCCAGTTGGTATATCGTTTCCATAGATACTGGGCATATAGCTCAAAGTCCACAGTCTGGCCCAAGATGGAGTCCTGCTTTCAAGATAGAGCCTGTTCTGTTTCCTCCTTCAATATTAAAGTAATTAATGCATACAGTTATAAATGTCAAATAGTATTGATATTTGAGGATTGAGGGTTGATTGTGAAGAAAAGTGGTAGCCCCTGCTTCAACAATTTTTGCTCCCTGGTCTTGCTTGAGCAGCTCTTAAAAACATATAGGCTGCCTAGATCTAAAGATTTCCTAATCATTTGGATGAGTGATAAAGGTCCAAAACTTTTATGTTGTACTTGGCAGCAGTTTCTAACATTCCTTATAGACTTGTCCAGATTGACTGATTAGAATCCCTTGACTTGTGACCTTTCCCCCCACCCAAACATTTTAGGCCTTTGATGCCTGTGGTTAAAGTGCCATAAAAGTGCTATAGATGTGTTCTTAAGGAAAGATCATATCTACAGCCATAGTCATTGTCAGCTTCCTGAATGACGTGGCATTGAAATGACTCTTGATGAACAGGCCAGATTTTGAGGCATACCATGCTTTTCTTGTCCTGGGAAGCTAGTTTTCATTGATGATCAAGTTATCTTATGGGTGGTGGCATGAATATAATGTAGCATTTCTAGCAAGATCTTTTTAAGCACTCTTTGAAAGAGCTTCTGAAAATTCTATAAATTGAGGTGAATTTCAATTTCTCCTCTCTCTTGACTATCCCAACAGAACTTTTGCTTTCCCATAATGTCTAATTGCAATTTGCTCCCTGTTTATTGATGATTACCTCCAGGTGAGGAAGAAAATGAGATAAAAGATCAAGGCAGTACACTCACTGCTACATTTTCTTAAAGCCAGTGCACATTGCCTTGTAATGCTGTGGCAGAAAATACAGTGAACCAGAATGAAACTATGCCTATGACTAACTTGACCTATTCTCATAACAATTTCTAAATACTAATCTTATTATGTGCGTCTAATGTCATACATGAAGATGGATGCTTCTAAAGGTCAATAAGTGAATTATTAAAGTAGTCTCTTACTTGCTTATCAGGTGAAAATCCAAGCCATACAAGATTTTTCATTTTCTAGAAACTTTGGGTCCCCCCCCCTTCCTTGTTTCTATCACATTTCTTTGATTTTAATCTCTGCAGGTTGCTAATAATCTCATTTTGAAAGCTCTGTGATCTTCAACAAAACAAAAACTTTTTTGTTTTCCATTTATAGTTGGAATTTTTCCCTTTCTAAGGATATCCCTCTACTTTGAGGACAACCTGAACTATTCTCTGCTTAAAGGATAAGAAATAAAATATTTATTAATAATGAAATAATTTGAAATCCTTAGGAGAAAAGTACTATATAAAGTAGTGTCATGTTGTTTCAAAGGAGAAGTAAGGACAAGAGTTGGGTTAAGTCAAGAAATGGTATAAAGGATTAAATAGGAATAGGAATAGAGGAATAGAAAAAAAATTTATCAACTACAGGAGATAGAAATGTATTTCATCTTTATTAAGTAGGAAGGAAAGCAAAGAATAGATGATTCAAAGGTATAGTATTTTTTCATACTTTTCAAAGAGCTAAACTCTGCTTTGAAAACTGAAATAGACAAATGATGGCATTCTAGTTTGGAATAGAGAATTACACAAGAACAGAGTAAGAGGCAGTTTTCTCAATCCTTTTAAAAATGATGTTCAAATAAATATTGTTTGGTGGAAAGGAGAGAGAAACCCTAGACCTTGGGAATGCTTACAAATGCATCAGAGAAGTTTAGTCAAGTCAAGTAGGGTTTACACTTTAAGAAAAGCTGATAGGTATGAATTCTAGAAAGGGAAAACCAGAAGGGCAAGTTCATGCCCAGGTATCCTATGGAGAATTAAGTCAACTGCATTGGAAATTAGAATATATTCTAGTCCAAGAATTAGGATTATTGTTATTGTTTAAGTCACAAAATTCTGTCAAACACTTTGTGACCCCATGGACTGTAGCCTGCCAGGCTCCTCTGTTCATGGGATTTCCCATTCAAGAATACTGGAATGGGTTGCCCTTTCCTTCTGCAGGGGTCTTCCCTACTCAGGAATCAAACCTGCATTGGCAGGAGGATTCTTTACCACTGAACTACTGGGAAGCCCCTTTGGAAAAATACTAAGAAATAAAATTGCTGGGTTATATGGTAGCTCTATTTTTAATTTTTTGAGGCTCATGCATACCGTTTTCCATAGTAAATATACCAATTTACTTTCCCACCAACAGTATGCAAGTGTTCACTTTTCTTTACATTCTAACTGATACTTGTTATTTGTCATATTTTTGATAATAGCCAATCTGATAGGTATGAGGTGTGATATCTCACTGTGCTTTGATTTCATTTCCCAGATGATTTTGAGTGTCTTTCTATATGTCTGTTGGCCATTTGTATGTCTTCTTCGGAAAAATACCTATTCAGGTCCTCTGTCCATTGTTTGTTTATTTTTTTGATGTGGAACTGTATGAGTTCTTCGTATATGTTGGATATTAACTCCTTATTAGATATATCATTTGAAGATATCTTCTCCCATTCAGTAGTTGGCCTTTTCATTTTTGGTGATAGTTTCTTTCATTGTGTGAAAGCTTTTTAGTTTGATGTAGTCCTATTTGTTGATTTTTGCTTTAGGAGAAGAAAGAAGAGACAGAACCAAAAAAAAAAAAAAACTTCTAAGACTGATGTCAAAGCATACAGCCTGTGTTTTCTTCTGAAAGTTTTATGGTTTCAGGGCTTACAGTTAAGCTTTAATCCATTTCAAGTTTATTTCTCTATGTAAATGTACAAAATGTGTGAGAGAGTAAATCCCATTTGGTTATTTTGCATGAAAGGTCTAGTTTTGCAAATACCATTTATTGAAGAGGCTATCTTTCCCTTTGTTGTTCCTTAATTGCCCATTTAATTGTGGGTTCATTTCTGGGCTCTCGATTCGGTTCCATTGACCATTGTGTCTGTTTTTATGCCAGTACCATACTGTTTTGATTACTGTAGCTTTTTTAGAAATTTTTTGAAATATTTTTTGAAATAAGGGAGCATGATTCCTCTAACTTTGTTCTTCTTTCACAAGTTTGTTTTGGCTATTCTGGTTTTTTTGTGGTTCAATTTAAATTTTATAATTATTTTTTCTAGTTCTGTGGAAAATGCTGTTGATATTTTCATAGGGATTGCATTGAATCTGTAGATTGCCTCAGATAGTATCTCCATTTCATGTAGTTCTTCTTTTGGGGGTTTTTATCTTGATTCTTTGCTTGGAAAATATTCTTTTGTTGCCTCATTTCGCTTAATTCTCTCTGTTATTTGTATGTATGAAGTAGGTTGATTATGTTTTCCCATCTTGCAGACGTGGTGTTATGTGGGAGATGTCATAGGGGACCTGGCAGCACACTCCCTTCTGGTTACCAGGACCATATGATTAAGGAGTGCCTCCTGTGTGGGCTGAATGGACCTGTCTGTTGTGATGGGGCCCACTACTGTGAAAGTGATGGTAAGAGAGGCTCGTCTTCTCTCTATTTGTTGCTGGTTCTTCCCTTGTGTGGAAGTTGCCAGTCGTGGGTGGGCAGGGCTGGTTGTGATGTAGCTTGCTACCTGGCCTGGGTAATCCTAGGGCTGCTGCCAGCCTGTTAATAAGCAGGATTAGATCCCAGGATGATTGAGTCCTGAGCTTTGTGGTTTGGGACTGGTGATGGTCCACTGATGAGTAGGCATGGCAGGTTCAGCAGCAACTGCCTGCAGTGCCCTGGGGAGGTCCTGTGGCTGATTCTGGCCTGCTGGTGACTGGTAGAGAAAGTTTTGAGTTAGGTCAGAATAGTGACTGAGCAAGAGCTAAGAGAAATGAGTTAAGAGATTTCAGAAAGGCCCTAAGATATTTATGACTCACTCATCTTGGGTTTCTGCAAAGGTTGAGTGGTTCTTTGGAGTGTCTGAGTGGCTGAAAGAGATACAGCAGTCCTTTAAATTGAAGCACATTGCCAAGTGCACATGTTTAAACAGCAAATAAACCTGCAGTATGTCTATAAAGAGTAGGCTGGGGTCATTGCAGAACTGGTCCATGTCATTGTTTATGAAATAATGGTGACCTTTCTACCTATCTGGTTGTTAGCCTCATTTCTATGTCTAGAATTTATCAAAACCAATCATGTAATTAGATTTACTGTACAATTGTTTGTCAAATGACTAGGCCTGTTTCCTCGGCGATAATAACACTAAAACTGGTAGTGTGCTGGTAAGTAAATCAGTCACCTAGAGCCAGACAGGAGTGCAAAGTCAAGTGGGCCTTAAGAAGTATCACTGTGAATAAAGCTAATGGAGATTATGGAATTCCAGTTGAGCTATTTCAAATCCTAAGAGATCATGCTGTAAAAGTGCTGCAAATGGCTCAATATGCTCAATATGCTGGCTCAATATGCCAGCAAACTTGGAAAACTCAGCATGGCCACAGGACTGGAAAAGGTCAGTTTTCATTCCAATCCCAAAGAATGACAATGCCAAAGAATGTTTAAACTACTGCACAATTGCACTCATCTCATACGCTAGCAAAATAATGCTCAAAATTCTCCAAGCCAGGCTTCAACAGTACATGAACCGTGAAGACCAGATGTTCAGGCTGGATTTAGAAAAGGCAGCGGAACCAGAGATCAAATTGCCAACATCCACTGCATCATAGAAAAGGCAAGAGAATACCAGGAAAATATCTCAGTTCAGTTCAGTTCAGTTCAGTCGCTCAGTCGTATCCGATTCTTTGTGACCCCATGAATCGCAGCACGCCAGGCCTCCCTCTCCATCACCAACTCCCGGAATTCACTCAGACTCACGTCCATCAAGTCAGTGATGCCATCCATCTATCTCATCCTCTGTCATCCCCTTCTCCTCCTGCCCCTAATCCCTCCCAGCATCAGAGTCTTTTCCAATGAGTCAACTCTTCTCATGAGGTGGCCAAAGTACTGGAGTTTCAGCTTTAGCATCATTCCTTCCAAAGATGTCCCAGGGCTGATCTCCTTCAGAATGGACTGGTTGGATCTCCTTGCAGTCCAGGGTACTCTCAAGAGTTTTCTCCAACACACAGTTCAAAAGCATCAATTCTTTGGCGCTCAGCTTTCTTCACAGTCCAACTCTCACATCCATACATGACCACTGGAAAAACCATAGCCTTGACTAGACGGACCTTTGTTGGCAAAGTAATGTCTCTGCTTTTCAATATGCTATCTAGGTTGGTCATAATTTTCCTTCCAATGAGTAAGTGTCTTTTAATTTCATGGCTGCAGTCACCATCTGCAGTGATTTTGGAGCCCCCAAAAATAAAGTCTGACACTGTTTCGACTGTTTCCCCATCTATTTCTACTTCTGCTTTATTGATTATGCCAAAGTCTCTGATTGTGTAGATCACAGCAAACTGTGGAAAATTCTCAAAGAGATGGGAATACCAGACCACCTTATCTGCCTCCTGAGAAATCTGTATGCAGGTAAAGAAGCAACAGTTAGAACCAGACATGGAACAACAGACTAGTTCCAAATTGGGAAAGGAGTACACCAACGCTGTATATTGTCTCCCTGATTAATTGACTTATATGCAGAGTACATCATGTGAAATGCTGGGCTGGATGAAGCACAAGCTGTCATCAAGTTTGTCAGGAGAATAGCAATAACCTCAGATATGCAGATGACACCACCATTATGGCAGAAAGTGAAGAAGAACTAAAGAATCTCTTGATGAAAGTGAAAGGAGAAAGTGAAAAACTGGCTTAAAACTCAACATTTAAAAAAACGAAGATCACAGCATCTGGTCCCATCACTTCATGGCAAATAGATGGGGAAACAATGGAAACAGTGGCAGACTTTATTTTCTTGGGCTCCAAAATCGTGGCAGATGGTGACTGCTAACATGAAATTAAAAGATGCTTGCTCCTAGGAAGAAAAGCTATGACCAACTTAGACAGCATGTTAAAAAGCAGAGACATTACTTTGCCAACAAAGGTCCATCTAGTCAAAGCTATGGTTTTTCCAGTAGTCATGTATGGATGTGAGAGTTGGACTGTGAATAAAGCTGAGCACTGAAGAATTGATGCTTTTGAACTGTGGTGTTGGAGAAGACTCTTGAGATCCCTTGGACTGCAAGGAGATCTGACCAGTCCATCCTAAAGGAGATCAGTCCTGAATGTTCATTGGAAGGACTGATGTTGAAGCTAAAACTCCATTACTTTAGCCATCTGATGCAAAGAACTAACTCATTGGAAAAGACCCTGATGCTGGGAAAAATTGAAGGCGGGAGGATAAGGGGACAACAGAGGATGAGATGGTTGGATGGCACCACCGACTCAATAGATATGAGTTTGACAAGCTCTGGGAGTTGGTGTTGGACAGAGAAGCCTGATGGGGTTGCAAATAGTCGGACATGACTGAGCAACTGAACTGAACTGAACCAAAGTGAATCACCAAAGGGATCTCAAAAAAAAAAGAGTATGCATATAGATATCTAGTAAAGTTTATTACATGTTTTACTGACATAAGAGAAGTCTACCACACAATTTACAAATAATAAGAAACTAACAGTACTTTTTATTGTAAATTCTATATAGCCAACTGATTCATGCAGAATGTTCTTGTTGATTTTTCCCCCCAAATTCTTGTATCAATAGCCAAGTTATGGTTGCAGTTGATGAATGAGTGTGGTTCTGACATGAAATTTGGTTGATACTTTAATTTACAATAATAAGTGATATGGAGGTGAAACAATGAGGACATACGCTGGAACTTTACTTTTTTGTTCAATGATGTCAGCAATTTCTTTGCCGAATTTTATAATAATTTTTAAATACTGGAAGAATATTTTTTTCAACTCTGTGCTAATCACATTAAATGACAATGAATACAATAAACTTTTATGTTTAATCTGTATTATTAATAGTTTCACTATAAGCAAAACAATTGATTAAGCCCTGATTTGTAGCTTTTGATGTTTTCTGTTATATAAATACTCTCACAATCAATTGAGAATTGAACATGGTGAAATTTCAAGGTACCAATGTGAATCATTGCACGTGGAGTTGGGAAGAGATCTTCGTTGCCAAACAATGATGTAATAAATCCAGCATACACATAAAATACACATAAATACCTTCCCGAGCATCAGACTAGCTGGCAATAAGCTTGAGAGTCCTACAGTCATCTTCACGTTTGATAATTCAATAGAACATCTCACAGAATTCAGGAAAGCACTATACTTATGATTATAGTTATAGTAAAAGATACAAATTAGAACAAATAAAAGAAAATTTGCATAAGATGAAGGCTGGAGGGTATCCAAACGTGAAGCTTCTTGTTGTCTTTTTCTTGTGAAATCTTGTGTGGCATTACCTCCTCCCAGCCTTGATATGTAACTGTATTCAAAACCCTCAAAATTCCCAATCTGGAAAGCTTACCTGAGCTTTTGGTGTCTAGAGTTTTTATTGGGGCTTGATCATATGTTGCTCACATGACTGATTTTTAATCTTCATCCCCTCATGGAAATGCAGCCTATACTTTAAGTATTATTTCCTCCAGAAGTTAAAATTGATAAGGAATATCCCAAAGTTCTCATTGTAAATTACAGAGTTAGATTATTCAGTGATTAAAGCCCCAGGCAACACTCATGTCAGGCAGGGTATTGCAAGGACCTAGAGATCATCTTCTAGTACCTGAGGGCAGAGACAAGACCACCTTTTCAGTTCAGTTCAGTTGCTCAGTCGTGTCAGACTCTTTGTGACCCCATGGACTGTAGTACGCCAGGCTTCCCTGTCCATCACCAACTCCCAGAGCTTGCTCAAACTCATGTCCATCAAATTGGTGATGCCACCCAACCATCTCATCCTCTGTTGTCCCCTTCTCCTCCCGCCTTCAATCTTTCCCAGCATTAGGGTCTTCTCCAATGAGTCAGTTCTTTGCATCAGGTGGCCAAAGTAATGGAGTCTTAGCTTCAGCATCAGTCCTTCCAATGAATATTCAGGACTGATTTCCTTTAAGCCTGACTGGTTTGATCTCCTTGCATTCCAAGGAACTCTCAAGAGTCTTCTCCAAAACCGCAGTTCAAAAGCATCAATTCTTCGGCGCTCAGCTTTCTTTATGGTCCAACGCCCACAACCATACATGACTACCTGAAAAACCACCAGATCAGATCAGATCAGTGACCACTTTTTAGGTAAAGTTAATTTTTCACTGTATCAATTTTGATAGAGGTTATGTTGAGACTGTAGATCAGTTTGGGTAGTATTGTCAGTTAAAAAATATTATGTCTTCCAAACCATGAACACAGAATATCTTCATGTTCACTTAGGTCTTTAATTTCTTTCTTCCATGTTTTGTAGCTTTCATTGAACAAGTCTTACACTTCTTTTGTTAAATTTTTTCGTAAGTTATTCCTTTTGATGCTATCATAAATGGAAAATTTATTTTAGGATTGCTCATTGCTTAGTTTATAAAAGTACAATTATTTTTGTGCATAATTTCTATCCTTCAACCTTGCATAACTTGTTTACCAGTTCTCCTTGTGTATTTGTGTGTGTATAAGTGTGTTCCTTAAGATTTTTTATATACTGTATTGTGTCATCTGCAGATGGAGATAGTTTTACTTCTTTTCCAAGTCGAATCTATTTATTTCTTTTTCTTGCCACATTGCCCTGGTTAAATCTCCTGTATAATATTGAATAGAAGCGATGAGAGCAAATAACCTTGTCTTGTTCTTGATCTTAGAGGGAAAGATTCAGTCTGTCATCATTAAGTATGATATGAATTATAGAATATTCATGGATGCCCTTTATCAAGATAAGGAAGTTTCCTTCTTTTCCTCCTTTGTTGAGTATTTATGTACTTTAAGTTTTAATAGTGGTTGTGTTTAACAACCAGATTATAAAGTTCATATGTAACAGTTGGCACTTGAACCAGTTCAAGCCAGCTCTAGCATACTACTGTAAAGTTGACAATTTTACTCACTTTAACATGCTATTTTCAACTTTGGCAAATGAGGCCTCCCACATTGCTGATTGAATGAGTGCTAATGTAGTTATAATTCTAAGTGCCTTCAGGAAAAGATTAAATAAAAACATTAACTTCCATAATAGAAATCAGTTACCACATACTTTTTTAAAAGCACACAATATATTATCTTAAATAAGTAGCTTGAATTGAGAATAAAAATTGTCAAGTACCTAGTATATTCATTTATGTAATTTAGTGAGATGAATACTATGTAAAATGAGCATATTCTAATATATTATCCAGTAGCCTGGCTATCTTAATTCAAGTTTAGTTTGCAAAAGATATTATCAATGAGCATCTTGTTTTTTTTGATCAGGGAGGTTTCTGTGGTTGTGAAAGTATTAACCATAAAGCAATACTCAGTAATAACAACAAAAGCACTAGTACTATAGCTGTGGAAAATGCCTCATTAAAAACCACATTTAAAGGTGCACTGTTTTGGTTTTGCCTCATTACATGTGCAATTAAGGAAAAAACAGTGAGAAAAAGTTTTCTCTTCTACCTCAGTTACCTTTAGGAAGTTTAATTAATCTAAGAAATTTGCAGAAGAAGTAAATTTGAATATGAAACTGTCATGTGGTCTGAAAGCTTGTTATTGGAACTCCATAATAGTTTATACCTGCTATTATTTCCATTAAAATAGGAGAAAAAGGCATCATTGAAGTCAGAATCTATCATTTATGACTTTTACTTATATTTAATCATTGTTTTCTATTGCTAGATTTTATTAAACCATCAATTTTATGAAGTGAATTGGTTACACAAAGACATGTGAGGCTTATATCTCTATGATCTAGGCTTTGAATGTTCTAATTATTGAGATACTGCTGTCTTTTGTATTCTTATTGGAACTAAGTCCCCCTTCTTAGCACTTACCAAGGCCCTTGGGGGAAATTTATTGATTTTTCTTAGAGAGAGCAGTAGAGAAGTTTGGTCAGAGTCAGATATGACCCTCAAAAGTCAAGAATTCACATGTAAAAATCCTCATTGAAGGTGGATGAAACTGGAGCCTATTATACAGAGTGAAGTAAGCCAGAAGGAAAAACACCAATACAGTATAATAACGCATATATATGGAATTTAGAAAGATGGTAACAATAACCCTGTGTATGAGACAGCAAAAGAGACACTGATGTATAGAACAGTCTTATGGACTCTGTGGGAGAGGGAGAGGGTGGGAAGATTTGGGAGAATGGCATTGAAACATGTAAAATATCATGTATGAAACGAGATGCCAGTCCAGGTTCAATGCACTGATACGGGATGCTTGGGGCTAGTGCACTGGGACGACCCAGAGGGATGGTATGGGGAGGGAGGAGGGAGGAGGGTTCAGGATGGGGAACACATGTATACCTGTGGCAGATTATTTTGATATTTGGCAAAACGAATACAATTATGCAAAGTTTAAAAATAAAATTTAAAAAAATCCTCATTGAAAGCATTTTGAGCTAAAGGATTACTCAAGAGGGTTGACAGTTCTCTAGAAAGTTTCTAATTATAATAGTGGGAACAAGAAAATGTATTAAGATTTAAAGAAAAGACATCGATTCAAAGAGTGCTGTCTTACCAATTTAGACTTATTAGGGTAAAGTAGATGTATTTGGGCATGTCTTTCTATCTTACAACGATGTCCTTAACCTTTTCTCGTGTCCATGGTCATAACTTCCTGGCAACCATCTTCATACAATGTGATTGTACTTCCTGTGAACAGTAAGTTACAAGTTGGAAGGAAATCTGATCCAACCTTTAATAGACATTGATTTGTGAGAGAATAAGTCTGTGTATTTGGAACTATAGCATAGGAACATGGGGGTTCTGGGCAGCTATCTGTTCTCTGCCTTGCTTACTAAGGTGTGTAGAAAGTCAGTTAGAAGGAATGAAACAGAGCACACGCGAAGAGAAGATGAGACAAGAGAGAAAAATGTGTGATGTTTAAAATGTCCAAGGGTTTTTGAGCATGAGGAGGAATATTGTTTATTCTTTGAATTTTGTTTGTGCTGTGCTTAGTCGCTCAGTGGTGTCCAACTCTTTGTGACCCCATGGAACATAGCCCTCCAGTCTCCTTTGTTCATGAGATTCTCCAGGCAAGAATACTAGAGTGGGTTGCCATGCCCTCCTCCAGGGGATCTTCCCAACCCAGGGATTGAACCCAGGACTCCTGCATTGCAGGTAGATTCTTTACCATCTGAGCCACCAGGGAAGCCCCCTGTATTTTGTTTAATGCTCAGTCATTCATTTTGTATTCATCTAGAAAACTATTTTTGTTGAATACACATTTAGATATTGATTACAAATTTTGATTAAAGTCCTCCAAACAATGTAAGGGAGAAGACAATGGCATCCCACTCCAGTACTCTTGCCTGGAAAATCTTAGCAGTCCATGGGGTCGCTAAGAATCGGACACGACTGAGCGACTTCACTTTCACTTTTCGCTTCCATGCATTAGAGAAGGAAATGGCAACCCACTCCAGTGTTCTTGCCTGGAGAATCCCAGGGATGGGGGAGCCTGGTGGGCTTCCGTCTATCGGGTCACACAGAGTCGGACACAACTGACGTGACTTAGCATAGCATAGCATAAACAATGTAAACTGAAGTAAAATGCTACTCATAGTATGTTTACAGAAGAAGAGTAAAGAATAGTGTTTTAATGGTATAACAATAGCAAAAAAAAAAAAAAAATTAGGAAAGGCTAAGCTAACAGAAGGCAGAGAAAAATCTGTCAGGGATCATTATTTTCAAACTTGACTAAGTAGAACATTAATGGAGAAGTTGAAATCCACAGGGAACATCTCATTTTAACTGAGTTTAAAATTATCTAGGATGTAAAAATTATGTACATGGATGCAAAGTAATGACTAGACTATTGTCAGTGATCTTTGTGGACTCCTGAATGAAAGGAGATTGATCGGAAGGGCACTGGTTGTACATGACACTGTGTGTGTGTGTGTGTGTGTGTGTGTCTGTCTGTTTGCACACATGCACTTAGTTGCTCTGTCATGAGTTATAGTTGCTCCAACTCTTTGTGACCCCATGGACTGTAGTCCACCAGGCTCCTCTGTCCATGGGATTTCTCAGGCGAAAATGCTGGAGTGGGTAACCATTCTCTTCTCCAGGGGATCAAACCTGGATCGATGGCATTGCAGGTGGATTTTTTTAACCATATGAGCCACAGTACAGTACTGTGAGGTGTGAAGATGTAATTCTAGTAACGGTTTGTTCATACTTGGAAAAGGTGGCAGGAGGGACTGGCATGGGTTTAATGATCAGTGACCATGACAGAAGAGCCTTCTATCCTCTGTTTATTTCCTTCAGCAGAGTTACAGATGTCCATTACAACAGACACTGGGCACTTGAAGTTCAGCAAGACATTTGATAATATCTCTCATGACATTATTATGAGTAGTAAGAAGATAGTTGGTTAATGGCAAAAAGCAGGCAAGTTTATAACTGGTTAAAAAGTATACTCACCAGTGTTTATGTACAGATTGATATCTATTGGAATAATCAGTTAAAAGAATGAAAAAAACATTTCTCTTAGGGCTGCATAAAGATGATACAACCCAATCCTTTTTTTGTGTGTCCCTTCGTACCAGCACTGTTCAATAGAATGTTCTGTAATGATGCAAATGTTCTGTAACTGTGCTGCTCAGTACAGTAGCCACTGACTACATGCAGTTTTCTAAGCATTTGAAATGCGGCTAGTTCAACTAAGGCACTGAATTTATAATATTTTATATTTAATCACTTTTAATTAAAATAGCCCCATATGGCTAGATACTCTATTGTATGGCACAGTTTTACACTGTCTCCAGAATTTTAATGAAACACACACAAAGTATATATTTTTTTATTGCGATTAAAGATTAATTTTGTGGGATTTTGATATGGTTTTAGTAAGAGAATCTTCAACTATATTATAGCTGTTTACAGATGATAAAAATGAAACCTAAAGGAATTAAATGATTTATTCAGAATCACACATGTATCAACTGAACAGAGACTCAAACTAAGGTTCTTTGAATCTCAGTGAATGCATTTTCATATGTACCATAGTGTAGAAAATAGCCCTTTATATGTATGTAAGTGGGTATTAGATATTGACTTCCAGTGACCAAGCAGTAAAAAATTTTGCCTCTTAATTGTTTTAATATTAGGTATTAAATAAATACCTAATATTAAATAGTAAATAGTAGATAAATAGTATTCTGAAGTCATACATTGACTTTTTGTAGGTAGGGAGTCCTAAAAATGAAATGTTGAGTTTTTTTTCTCAGTTGGGAAGGCCAAAGCTAATTAACGTTAGCTTCCAGTGACTAAATGTGTGTCCTCTTGGGAAGACTATTTTTAGGTCCCTGAACTTCAGAGTTGACTTCTTCTGTTTTTTCTCCACTCAATTAAAAAATATATTATTAGGACTATGGCACTGTGCTAATGTATTTCTGAGAAAAGAAAGAGATGACCTGCTGCTGTGTGAAATAGTAGCAAGAAATCAGCAGGGAAGGGATTAGAACAATTAAAATCTTAGTTCGCAAAGGGAGGAAATGAAGTTTGATTAATAAGATTTATAGTCTGTATTTATAGGAAAGAACAAAACTGTGTTTCAAATATTACTTGTACAAACTAAACTCATATCTTCTTCCACTTTCCAAGATTATAAGACAGTTCCTCTTCCTAATATCAAATTGGATGGGCATATGCATGTTTGTATAATTTAAAAGGAGAAATGGACTGTCTTAATGCTATTTTAAAGAAAAATCTCTTTGTTCTGTCTCCTTAAGTGCAGGGAGGTTATGTGTAAAGTGGAACTTTTGTTTTTCAGAGAGGAAAAATATCCCCAAGACATTGATGTTGTTTTAATCTCTGGTTATAGATATGTTTAAATTTTCTTATTCTGGTAGGTAAAGGGAGGGAAGGAGAAGTTTTAGAAAAGGAGGTGAATCTGAAAAGTACCAGGGTTGAGGTTAAGATGGAAAAAGCAATTTGTGCCCCAGAGAAATCATCGCCCATGTGGGTTAGTCATTCATGGAGTCCCCATATCTGGTGAATATCTCCAATGACCCTGGCTGTACTTCTCTGTCTGATTACTATTCTCCTCTTCTCTCATATATAGTACACTTGAAAAGATCTCAGATATTTTGTAGTCGATTTCTCTCATTGTACAGAGGAAATTGAGGTGCAGATAGTGATTTTCCTATGTTTGCACAGCATATTGACAAAGTTGAGGGTCTTATAATTTCTAGTTCAGCATTATTTTCTCTCTATTGTGCTACTGTGCTAGTCCTGCTTATGTAGAAGTTTGAAAATTGCTTAATTCTTGCTTCCAACCATTTAATCAATATAGCAAGTATAATACATGTGTTTCATTCTGAGGTTTGTTGTAAGTTGAGTAGAAGAAAGTGTTTTAGGGCCCCAAATTTGCTTCCTATAGACAAAGCTCAAAACACCCCCCCAAAAAAAAACACCCCACAGTTGAATGCCGTTTAGCCTCTTCTGCTTATTCTGATTTACAGCAATGTTCATTGTGTCCTTTGTATGTAGAATATGGAATTTTTGTGAGAAGTTAGGTGGTAAGCTCTGTGAGAAGTTAGGTGGTAAGAGAAAATGTCTGTATTAGTAAAGCTAGTTTCTGCTGTGCTCTGGTATCACTCTCCCACCCCAGTCATCACTCTGAAGATTAGATCTCACTTACCTAAAATATCTCTTCAAAGATGCTTCCTTGCCTACCTTATCTGATGATGCACCTCTTAGTCCCTCTACTCACATGTATATTACTCTACTTTTTTTTCTTCATTGTTGTGATCTTATCTGAATTTATCCTCTTTCTTTCCTCATCTTTTGTGCATCTTCCACAATATTATTTAAATTTCATGAAAATAAGGATCAGCTCTATCTCACCCAAAATATAGAAGAATGTCTGGTATTAAGGAGATTCTCAGTAGTTATTTATGGAATGAATGAATGAATGAATTTGTTGTTGAGTGAGTATACATCCACTTTCCCCCTGGTGCCTGGTTGATTGGTGCAGAGGTAACATTAACTGTCCGGTCTTCTCCAAAAGCAACTGAGATCCTGTTGTTGAACTGGGGTAACAGCCTGGGATTCTCCCCTCTGTTGAAGGCAGTTTTCCCTTTGAGCCCCTGGGGTTCTTTCCTTCTAGTTAACCAGTCCTAGCCATGTTAGTCCCTCTCAGCAGGTTTTAGTAACTTTGAACTTAGATCTTGATAAGGACTTCAGATTTCTAGTACAAGTTTTCCTTCTGTCTCATGTCCAGTTTTACCTTTTCCTCATAGCAGTAGGCATGAACTCTTTTTAAAAATTAAGATGAAATGCATATAACGTAAAATTAATCATTTTAAAATCAACAAATCAGTAGCATCTAAAACATTCAAAATGCTTTATAACTATGACCTCTATATAGTTCCAATTTATTTTCATCCCCCAATAAAACCATGTATTCATTAAGCAGTTATTTCTTATTCTCACATCCTTTCCCCCAGCCCCTGTTGTTGTTCAGTCACTAAACTGTGTCTGAATCTTTGCAAACCCATGGATTATAGCGTGCCAACCTTCCTGTCCTTCACTATCTCCCAGAGTTTGCTCAAACTCATGTCCATTGATTCCATGATGCCATCCAACCATCTCATCCTCTGTCATCTCTTTATCCTCCTGCCCTTAATCTTTCCTAGCATAAGAGTCTTTTCCAATTAGTCAGCTCTTTGCATCAGCTGGCCAAAGTAATAGAGCTCCAGCATCAGTCTTTTCAATGAATATTCTGGGTTGACTTCCTTTAGGATTGACTGGTTTGATCTCCTTGCTGTCCAAGGGACTTTCAAGAGTCTTCTCCAGCACCACAATTCAAAAGCATCGATTTTTCAACAATGAACCTTCTTGATGGCCCAACTCTCACATCCATACATGACTACTGGAAAAACCATATCTTTGACTCCATGGATCTTTGTTTGCAAAGTAATGTCTCTGCTCTTTAATATACTGTTTAGGTTTGTCATAGCTTCTTTAGCAATCACCAGTCTGCTTTCTGTTTGTATGGATTTGCCTAGTCTGCCTATTTCATACAAATGGAATCATACAATATGTAGCCTTTTGTGTCTGGCTTGTTTCACTTAACATGTTTTTGAAGTTCATTAATATTTTTAGCATATATTAGACTTCATTTCTTTTTTGGAGAAGGCAATGGCAACCCTTTCTTGCCTGGAAAATCCCATGGACGGAGGAGCCTGGTAGGCTGCAGTCCATGGGGTCGCTAAGAGTCGGACACGACTAAGCAACTTCACTTTCACTTTCATGCAATGGAGAAGGAAATGGCAACCCACTCCAGTGTCTTGCCTGGAGGATCCTGGGGACGGGGGAGCCTGGTGGGCTGCTGTCTATGAGGTCGCACAGAGTCGGATATGACTGAAGTGACTTAGCAGCAGCAGCAGCAGAATTTCTTTTTATGGCTAAATATTACTCCATTGTATAGATATCCCATGATTTGTGTGTTCATTTATTTGTTGGTGGACATTTGAGTTGTTTTCAACTTTTGACTAATTTGCATAGTGCTGCTATGAGCATATGTATGCAAGCATGTATTTGAGTCCCTGTTTTCAATTCTTTGGGGTATATATTCAGTTGGCAAAAAAATTCATTTGGATTTTTCTATAACATGGTATGGGAAAACCCAAGCAAACTTTTTGGCCCACCCAATACCTAGAGAAGAAATTGCTAGGTCATATGGTAACTTTCCAAGGCAAACCATTCAGTATCACAGTAATCCAGGTCTGTTCTGCCACTGCTAATACTGAAGAAGCTGAAGTTGAATGCTTCTATGAAGATCTACAAGACCTTCTAGAACTAACAACAGGAACAAAAAGATTTCCTTTTCATCATAGGAAATTGGAATGAAAAGTAGGAATTCAAGATATACCTGGAGTAACAGGTAAGTTTGGCATTGGAGTACAAAATGAAGCAGGGCAATACACTTGTCATAGCAAACACCTTCTTCCAACAACATGAGAGATGATTCTACATGTGGACATCACCATATGGTAAATACAGAAATCAGACTGGTTATATTCTTTGTAGCTGAAGATGGAAAAACTCTGTAGAGTTAGCAAAAACAAAACCCGGAGCTGACTGTGGCTTTGATCATGGGCTCCTTATTGCAAAATTGACACTTAAATGAAAGAAAGTAGGGAAAATCACTACATTCAGGTATGACCTAAATCAAATCCCTTATTATTATATAGTGGAGATGACAAATAGATTCAAGGGATTAGATCTGGTAGACAGAGTGCCTGAAGAACTATGGACAGAGGTTCATAACATTGTACAGAAGGTGGTAACAAAAACTATCGCCAAGAAAAAGAAAGAAGTCAAAGTGGTTGTCTGAGGAAACTTTACAAATAGCTAAGGAGAAAAAAAAGAAAAACAAAAGGCAAGGGAGAAAGGGAAAGATATATCCAGTTGAATGCAGAGTTCCAGAGAATAATAAAGAGAGATAAGAAAGCCTTCTTAAGTGAACAATGCAAAGAAATAGAGGAAAACAATAGAATGGGAAAAACTAGAAATGTATTCAAGAAAATTAGAGATATCAAGGGAATGTTTCATGCAAGGATGGGCATGATGAAGGACAGAAATGGTAAGGACCTAACAGAAGCAGAAGAGATTAAGTAGAGGTGGCAAGAATACACAAAAGAACTATACAAAAAAGGTCTTAATGACCCGGATAACAACGGGTCATTGTTGGTGTGACCACTCACCTAGAACCAGACTTCTGGAAGTGTGAAGTCAAGTGGACCTTAGGAAGCATTACTATGAACAAAGCTATGGAGGTGATGGAATTCCAACTGAACTATTTAAAATCCTAAAACATAATGCTGTTAAAGTGCTGCACTCAATACGTCAGCAAATTTGGAAAACTCAGGTGAGGGCATGGAATAGTTGGTAAGCAACAACTTGCCACGGTAACTGTGTCACTTTGAGCAAGTAACTCAAACTTTCTGTGCCTCAGTACATATATAATTAGCCTCAATTTTATATTCACTGGAAGGACTGATGCTGAAGCCTATGCTCCAATACTTTGGCCACCTGATGGGAAGACCTGACTCACTGGAAAAGACCCTGATGCTGGGAAATATTGAGAGTAGGAGAAGAAATGGGGCAACAGAGGGTGAGATGGTTAGATAGCATCACCAACTCAATGGACATAACTTTGAGCAAACTACAGGAGATAGTGAAGGATAGAGAAGTCTGGTATGGTGCAGTCCATGGGGTTGCAAAGAGTTGTACATGACTTAGCGACTGAACAACAACAGCAGCAGCATGGTAACTCTACATATAAATTTTTGAGAAACTTAGTATTTACTTTAAAAACTCTACCTTAAGTAGACCTTTGACATCCCAAATTTCACCAGTTAAAAACAACTTCATTTTTAAAGGTAGTTACCCTTGCCAAAAAATGAATAAAAAAACCCAAACCTCTCCTGGTGTTCCCTGAACAGCTATAATCTATAATGTCTGTTATAAGATCCAAGAATCATACATGGAATCTAACATATAGTAAGGGTCAATATATATTAATTCCCGTCTTTCATAATATGTTCGCTACTGGACTTTAGAGATATTATTTCAGCATTTTGGTCTCAGTTGTTTCATTGTTAAAAGTAATCTTATTCATAAAATTGAGAGCCTGGGGAAAGAAACTACATAAATAGAATTTAGAAACTTAATAATGGCTAGAAAATGTTTTAATAGTCAAGGCCAATTTTCTGAAAATATAGTTGAGGAAGCTATATCCTTGAGTGATTATGCGACTAGCCCAGGATCACGATGTTGTTGCTGACCTTATCACCCTGTGGGTCTGGAGTCTGGTCCAGGGTTTTCCATCTCATAAAGTAAGTTCGAGTTAACTTATTTCCTATTTGCTTCCAACAATTGATTACCCAATGTAAGCTGGAGACTGGGCTTGGCACTAAGATACTTTAACTCATGCCCTCAATAACCCTTCATTTTACCAAGAGGAAACAGAAGTTCATGGAGTTTTGGCAGTTCAACCATGTTCATGCAGTTATTAAATGGTAGAGCCAAAATTGACAATCAAGTGTGTCTGACACCAAACTGTGAAATTTTCCTGGCACCACAAATTGGAGATTTTACTGAATGGAAGGGTACAGTGTAGACTCAGCAGGCTTCTCAGTCCAGCTAGAATGCTCTACCTAGAAGTTGCTTTGCCCAAACATCCTCCTGTAGAAGTATAGAAATCCCCTCCTGCAGATATCTCTACCTTAAACCTCTAGTGAGAGAGGAGCCCTTTCTTTCTTTTGGCCTGCCATTTGGCCTTGAGTTTCCCACAGGTGTAATTGTGACTCCAGGTGGCCAGGCAGCATCGTAATTATTTTCCCCACAGGGGAAACAGAAGATGGTAGTCCAGGTCAGATTTGTGCAAGGATATCACCAATACCCTGTAATTTTGACTGCCTGAGAATACTGCCTTTGAAATACCTTTTTCTAAAGTGTACATCCTTTGCCAAATTGTAGAAGCCTAAAATTACAAACAAGTTCTTAGACCTGAAAGAATTTTCAAAGAACTTGGTTTTGAAAGGTGTATTATGTTTGCTCATTCAACAAAATTTATTGAGTGTCCAGTAGGTGACCAACCTGGGCTTGTCACTGAGTATATAAATATGAATAATATATGACCTTTGATTTCAGAAAATTCACAGTCCAGTGGTAGAGATGGAAACACAAATATATAAATTACAACATAAACTGGCAACTTTTATCTAAGTGGTGTTGGAAGACAGACTTTCTGTGTGTGGAAACCTTCAGGCAGAGACATTATTGAGAAACATTGTGTCCTGACTCAGATTTCAGTGAGTATATGCCTGTGCTGATGCCAAGTTTGGATTAAGAACAACAGAGCCTGTTTGTTAATATTTCTTAAAAAGGAAGATCGTAGCTTGCTAGTAGAAACTCTTCTTAAATGGTTATAAGTCCAAGTATAAAAGGGTGGTGGTGTACAAAGATTTCAGCTTCTTTTTCAAATACAGCTGGATTCTGTCAGAAGGGAGAGTGTCAGTGGTAGCTGCCCAACCTGTGGGGAACAGAATAACAGAAAAAGCTACTCAAGGATAAGCTGCATGGTGTTTCTGCTCTGTGTAGCCACTTCTGTTATGTTTTCTATTTATCCATTAGGGAAATGCATTGGAAACTTTGTGGGATGTGTGTGTCTATGTCCTCTTCCTGCAGCTCCAGAGCCTGACCTTCAGTGTTGAGGAGATAAAAAAGCATGGCTATGGAAGTACTGAGGAAGATGAATCTACTTTGCATGGCTTCATGAAAAGGTGACATTTCCAGCAAGGTCTTGAAAATTAATACGAGTTTTCCAGTTGAAGAAGCTGAAGGAATGCCAGACAGTGGGGACGAATGTGACGAAAGTAGTGAAAGGGCGTGCGGCATTCAGGAACCAACAAGGAGTTCAGTGAGTTTGTGCAGTAGAGGTTGTGTGTATATTAAGGCAACATTGACTGGAGTGTGGGTTGTAGTCAGATTGTGAAGGACTCTGATGCTAGGAAAAGAAAATTGTACTGATAATGAGCCATTGAAAGGTTTTAGGCAGGGGAAGAATGTGGTCAGATTTAGATTTTAGGAAGATAGCAGGCAGTAATGCAGAGGATGCATTAGCATAGGAAAAGAATGACATTTGAAGAGAAACAGGAGGCCCCGGGCAGTCTGGATGAGTAGAGAAGGCTGAATGTGAAAGATATTTCTGATTTGAAGGTTGAGGGAGGAACTGAGAATGATCCCACAGTTTCTGACTTGGTCAGACCATTAAGCTGGATGGAAAATGTAGCAGACCATTAAGTCAGATGGAAAATATAGCAGAATGGATATGGGTTTTGGAGGGAGAGGGGAAATGGGAAAATACTGAGGTCAATTTTGCACATGTTAAGTTTGAGGTGTTTTTAAGGATATCAAGTAAAGATATAAAAGGCTGGAAATATAGCTAATGAGATAAAGATTTGGGAATTGTTGACCTATAGATTGACAATTGAAACTTGAGAATAAAGTCATCCAGCATGAGTGCATGGATTAAGAGTAGTATAACTAAAGACAGATGTCTGAGGGACATCACAGTTTAATGTAATGTAGAAGAAAAATCAGCAATGGTGATGTTGACCTAAAAGCAGGAGAACTACGTGAGACTGCTCTCCAAGAAATTAAGAGAGGATTGGGGAATGGTCAAATGCAAATGTTGTATATTTCTACAATAGTATGAGTATTGAAAATAACTCATTAGATTTGGCATCTAGGATGTCAATGTTGACTTAATAAGTGTGATTACTATGAAATATTAAGGAATAAATTAAAAGTGACAATGTGGATACAGTAAGCGTAAATAATATTTTTAAATTAAATTTTATTAAGGCAATGTATATGCATATTAAGAAAATTTAAAAACTACTAAAAGCCTAGTTAGAAAGGCTTTATTAACATTTTTATTTCTATTAAAAATCTTTTTTTTCTGTTTTCTGAAAATTTCCTTGGCTAAATCATGAAACTCTTCTATTGCATTTTAAATGTGGACAAATGATTATGCTTTAAATCATCGAGTCTTCCTTGTATTTTGGTTTCTTTTTCATACTTCCCTGTTCTTGTTTCATATATATATACTCTCTTCTTTTATCTTTCTGAGGGAAGAGAGAAGGACTAGAAGTAACCATGCTCAAAATTCCAAAGAATTCAAAGTAGAACATTTCTATGTGTTGTTGGTAGAGAAGGGTCCCATTCTCTCGAGCAAATGGAATTCTCATGGGCCAGGCAGACAAATTTGTTCTGACATGGTTGAATATTAAGGGTAGGCACAGCTTAGGTCCAAACCAAGAATCCTGCTACAAAGACACACATGCAGGTTCTGTTTTGTATGCTGAACAAAATTCAGACCTATATCAAACTCTTGATGGAAACCATGTCTACTTTGACCCAGTGGGATGATTAGAAAAGCATAGTTGTTGTTAGATCATAATTTCAATATTAGTTAGAGCCAAGTAGCCCATGGAAGTGAGATTTAAGAACCTTATAAATTAATATATCCATTTCTATTTCAGGCAGAGCAGAAAACCAAAGTGAAGAGAAGGGCAAACATTTATGTTTAAGTTATATTTCTTGAGTTTTAACTCCATGCTACAAATTTTCACACACATTTCCTCAGGAAATTTTCACAATAATACTATGAGTATATATTACTGTCTCATTTTTAATAAATAAGTTGAAACTCAGAGAAGAGGTAGATCTTACCCAAGTAATGGAGACTAATAGGATAGCCAAAGGCCTTCTGACTCCCAAGTCCAAAATTTTATCCACTATGCTACCTATTTGTTCCCAAGGCAATAAGGAAGAGAAACTAAGTTGCAGAAAAGATGAGGAAGAGGCTGCCCTCAACTCCCTGTTTACCTATTAATAAAATCAGAATTTTAGTTTCTCCCTAGGGCAATGGCACCCCATTCCAGTACTCTTGCCTGGAGGAGCCTGGTGGGCTGCAGTCCATGGGGTTGCTAAGAGTCGGACACGACTGAGCGACTTCTCTTTTACTTTTCACTTTGATGCATTGGAGAAGGAAATGGCAACCCACTCCAGTGTTCTTGCCTTGAGAATCCCAGGGACGGGGGAGCCTGGTGGGCTGCCGTCTATGGGGTCGCACAGAGTCGGACACGACTGAAGTGACTTAGCAGTAGCAGTAGCAGCAGTCTTTTTTTTTTTTAATTTTTATTATTTTATTTTTGGCTGTGCTGGGTCTTTGTTGCTCTGCATGGGCTTTCTCTAGTTGTAGCAAGCAGGGGCTACACTTCGTTGCTTAGCACAGGCTCTAGAGCGTAGGCTCAGTAGTTGTGGTGCTCAGGCTTAGTTACTCCGTGGCATGTGGAATCTTTCCGAATTAGGGATTGAACTGGTGTCCCCTTCACTGGCAAGCGGATTCTTATCCACTGCACCAGCAGGGACATCCCCATGCAATCTTTTCCTGTACATTTATTTTACTCTTTAACTATTTCCGTGTTTGAAAGATTGGAAAGGGTAGACCATGACTTTGTTAATTAACCTTTGCTTTAGTTAGCTTGCCACAGATAAGGTTTGACTTTTCCATTATTATAAGGTAAGAGATATAAGTTCATTGTGGAAAAACTGAAAAGTATAAATAAAAATTTAAAAATTAAAAAAATCCATAATTTCTCTGCCTAGAGAAAATCACAATTTCCATACTCTCTTTTATTCATGGATAAAAATTTAAAATGGAGCCATATTATATATAGTTCCATAAACTATTGTGAGCACTCATGTCAGTAAATACAAATATATATAGTTGCTTTTAATGATTGAAGAGTTTTTCATTATATGATAATAAGTAAAGCTTTGTTTTGGTCACTCAGCATTCATTAAATGTTCACAGGTTTTGTTGTGTACAAAATACCAAATAGATTTCTTTTGTCTTTGGCAATCCCATGTCCTTGAACTTCCAGGTAGTGACAGGTTTGGACTTAAAATTTTGTAACTGTCAGTTTCACCAGGCATTGAACTGACTTGACAGAAACTGCTGGAATTGTCCAGTGAGAAGCCAATAGTTGTGTAGTGCTTATTTTCAGCATGATACCCTAGGTGAAGATATCAGGTAAGAAGTGATGAAAGTACAGACCACAAAGGCTGTGAGTGAAAAGCAAGGGTCACTGCTTTATTGCTTTTCATATAAAAAAGGGAATAAAAAGGAAAAACATCCAGGGACAAAGTGTAAATGAATTTGACTTGCTGACCCTTCAGAAATTTGGGATTTGAGCACTGAATCTTAAATACCTTCAGAGAATCACTGAGTTAAAAATTTAGTAGATTAAACTGGAATATGAGAAGATAAAACCAGAAGGTTCTGCATACCTCCAGGTAGCAATTGATATCTCTTGAAAATTTCAGGTCATGGAAAAACTTTTCAGGAAACCAACTACATGTGTTAGTGGTTGGAAACTCCTTATTCTGAGCAAAGGAGAAGGCCAAATCCAGGGAAATAGTAATGAGTGTTTCTGCGTTTCTTGAAGACATCTTGGGGATGTAGGTGATGTGGACCCTGATGTTGGGATTTCAAGTGATATAGCACATCACTTTATGATGTAAACAAATTAAATTAGCTACCAGGTCTGATTGGTCCCTATTTTACATTAACTTTTTGTGTTTCTGTGTATGTGTATCTCAGTATGTTTATCTATAGATTTGGGGATGGATTTAACTCTGGTCTGATCCAACTCATAGATATTGTAGAAATCAAATGACGTAATGATATAAAGACTTTGAAGACACTTTGAAAAAGACCAAGTTTTGCATATGAAGGGGTCATGAAAGATAATAAAAACTTTTTCATTTATTTACTTCTGTTCAATCAAGTGTCTGGTTTTCTTGTTCCCAGAATACAGTTCTTAAACATCAGAACTGTTTATCTGATTAGAGCTCCTCAGTAGAAGACCCACCATCTCAAATAGTTAATCTTCCCAGAGTTAGGCATCATTTGTTTAAAAGATAGATTTTTTTTTTCTGTTGTATATTTTTAAACGTAATTTCATGTCTATAAAATCTGTATAAAGGCATGTAGTCTAAAACATAATATCTTTTCATTAATAAATTAGACTCAAACATGGAAAGAATGTAGTTAGTTCAAATAAAACCCAGTCAGGACACAATTAAAAAACTGGGTCATCTAGCCCAAGGATTATATTATTTCTTCCCATGAAAAAAGGCTACATATTTTAAAATAAGTTAAAAGAATTTTAAAGAGGCAGTTGTTGTTCTTGTTTGTGAACTGAACTCTCTGTTTCTTCTGTGTGTGATGTGTGTGTGTGTGTGTGTGTGTGTGTGTGTGTCTAATGCACGTGGACAAATAGTTCAATATTTTCAGCTTCTGAAATTTTTGAAAGCTATATTATGTCTTATACCAGACATAAGTAAAATGCCTTCTCAAATATTGCTATTGCTGTTGTTCAGTTACTAAGTCGGGTCCGACTTTTTGAGACCTCATGGACTGTAGCAAGAGGAGCAAGGCTCCTCTGTCCTTCACTGTTTTCTGGGACTTCTCAAATTCATGTCCATTGAATCAGTGATGCTAACTAACCATCTCATCCTCTGCCGCTACCTTCTCCTTTTGCCTTCAATCTTTCACAGCATCAAGGTCTTTTCCAATGAGTCAGCTCTTTGCATCAGGTGGCCGAAGTATTGGCGCTTCAGCTTTAGCATCAGTCCTTGCAATGAATATTCACGGTTGATTTCCTTTAAGATTGACTGGTTTGATCTCCTTACAGTCCAAGGGACTCTCAAGAGTCTTCTCTAGCACCACAGTTAAAAGCATCAATTCTTCGGTGCTCAGCCTTCTTCATGGTCCCACTCTCATATCCATACATGGCTCCTGGAAAAACCATAGCTTTGACTGTATGGACCTTTGTTAGCAAAGTGATGTTTCTGCTTTTTAATATGCTGTCTAGGTTTGTCATAGCTTTCCTTCCAAGGGACAGGCATCTTTCAATTTCAAGGCTGCAATCACTTTCTGTAGTGATTTTGGAGCCCAGGAAAATAAAATCTGTCACTGCAAATATTTCTATATCTTGTAATTTTAACCAAGAAGTAAGACTCCCTAGTGTAACTTCTTACCCAAAGTAACTACAGAACAGCTGAGGTGGCTTCATGAAGTTTAATTCACTAGAGATCTCATTAATCTTTATCTTGACCACTTATAGTATGTATAAAATTAAGAGGCTATATATTGGGAACAATAGATTACATTTGTGTACTTCTATGGCTTGGTCGGTGAAGGCAGTACAGTAAGGACTCTGGAATCATCTGCACACTTATACTTTACCTTTGATAAAACTGGGCTTTTTAAGTATCTTTTCTTAATTGGGGAAATTACTCTTAGAATTTAGAGTTATTTTCTTTACGTGGGAGTCTATACTCATTTTCTCTTTCTTTTGTCCTCAGTTTGTAGTATAGATTACACAGGGCTGTGATAGAGAACGTAAAAGCCTTGATTCTACCATTAAGAGTTCTGCAGGGTACCTAAGTCACCCAGAGGACTTAATGTCCTTCACAGTATGAATAATTTTTTCCCTGTTCATTGGTAGTGTCTGTCCTATATGAAAAAAATTCAGTGATATAATGGAAAAGCTTGATCTTGATTTTAGGCTTTCAGTCCCTCAATTTAACTGAGGGCCATTTCCTAGCCCCCACCTAAGAAGTTAATGTATAAAATTTCCACCAAGAATCAACAGATGAAGTTGAATCTGGGGAAGCTGAATCTGATAGAAGCTTTCAGAGAATGAGTAACTTTCAATCTGTTTGCCATATAGGACATTTTATAAACGTCTATATTTCAAACATCTAAAGGAAATTTAGAGAAGACATATATACTTTGTACACTGCATCATCTTTTGGGAGAGGTATTTGAACCTGTGGAATAACTTTGAGTGGTTTGGTCTAACTCTCCTACCCAAAGTCCAGGCTGTGATGACTTTTTTCCATTCCTTGATCTGTGAGTGTTGGTGGATCTTTGTTGTTCTTCATAAAGACAGTCTGAGGGTTTTTTCCCTACATCTTTCAAACAAAATGTTCTGTTAGTACTGACCACCATTTTTAGCATTATTAATTAAAAAAAAGTCTCTTTGTTAGCTTTACCAACCACGTCTTTTCAATCAGTGATAAGATCCAGAAGGAAATAAATGGGTGTGGAGTGAGAAGACCACATGCTGCCACAAGCATTAGAAATTATAACCTTTTATGCAGATTGTCTTCAATTAGTATTTGACTGATTGACAAACATTAGCAGGTACAATGATAGCCTTGAAAATTACTTGGGCGCATGAGTAAACATCTACAACTTTTAATGTATGAAAGCACAGATTGTTTCTACTTTATTAGGTCATAGATTGAAACAGGTAATAAGAAATCTGGAGTTCACTGTTCTGCTTTCTCTAGCTGCAGTTCCTCTTTATGCTGCTTACAGCCCTTTCACCTCCTCTCCCTTTCCTTTCCCCATCTTGCCTCTTCTTACCAAAGTAAGAAGAGTATAGCCTCTTTTTACTGAAAGTAACAACAGACTCATTCAGTTCAGTTCAGTTGTGTCCAACTCTTTGAGACCCCGTGAACCACAGCACGCCAGGCCTCCCTATCCATCACCAACTCCCGGAGTCCACCAAAACTCAGTAGATTCCATCTAACCATCTCATCCTCTGTCATCCCCTTCTCCTCCTGCCTTCAATCTTTCCCACCATCAGGGTCTTTTCGAATGAGTCAGCTCTTCACATCTGGTGGCCAAAATATTGGAGTTTCAGCTTCAACATCAGTCCTTCCAATGAACAAGGACTTATTTCCTTTAGGATGGACTGGCTGGATCTCCTTGATGTCCAAGGGATTCTCAAGAGTCTTCTCCAACACTGCAATTCAAAAGCATCAATTCTTCAGCACTCAGCTTTCTTTATAGTCCACTTCTCACTGGAAAAACCATAGCCTTGACTAGACAGACCATTGTTGACAAAGTAATGTCTCTGCCTTTTAATATGCTGTCTAGGTTGGTCATAACTTTTCTTCCAAGGAGTAAGCATCTTTTAATTTCATGGCTGCAATCACCATCTGCAGTGATTTTGGAGCCCCAAAAAATAAAGTCTGGCACTGTTTCCACTGTTTCCCCATCTATTTGCCATGAAGTGATGGACCAGATGCCATGATCTTAGTTTTCTGAATGTTGAGCTTTAAGCTAACTTTTTCACTCTCCTCTTTCAGTTTCATCAAGGGTGATGTAATCTAATATTTTCCATTCCATTTAACTCTGTTTTCTTTTTTATCCATTCCATTTGAAAAAAAAAAAAAAACTGCTAGCTTTGACCAAGTAAAATATTTTCATCACTCCCTATAGATTGATATACTATCATTTACTCTCCTATTGTTGAGCATTTAGATTATTTCTTCAAGTTCTTCCTTTTCTTTTCTGACCTTCCTTTCTTTTTGTTATCACAGAACGCACTACACCAAATGACTCATATATTTAGTGGTTTGCTTTTGCTGAATTACTCTCAAGAATGGAATTACTAGGGCAAAATATTTTTTTAAAAGTATGGTCATTATATTTGTACTTTGATAGAAAACAAATTCTTATGCCAGGCAATTCTGACAGGTGATTAGGAGATAGGTGGGTTAGAGAGGTCTTTATTTACAAATATCCATTAAGCACCTATTAAGACTGTGAAGAAGTGAATTGATGCTTTTGAACTGTGGTGTTGGAGAAGACTCTTGAGAGTCCCTTGGACTGCAAGGAGATCCAACCAGTCCATTCTGAAGGAGATCAGCCCTGGGATTTCTTTGGAAGGAATGATGCTAAAGCTGAAACTTCAGTCCTTTGGCCACCTCATGTGAAGAGTTGACCCATTGGAAAAGACTCTGATGCTGGGAGGGATTGGGGGCAGGAGGAGAAGGGGACGGTAGAGGATGAGATGGCTGGATGGCATCACTGACTCGATGGACGTGAGTCTGGGTGAACTCCGGGAGTTGGTGATGGATAGGGAGGCCTGGTGTGCTGCGATTCATGGGGTCGCAAAGAGTCGGACACGACTGAGCGACTGAACTGAATTGAACTGAACTGAAGACCTGGGCACCATAGTGTTGTGAGGGAAAGGATCAGACTCAAAGGGCCTGAATTTTGTCATTTGCCAGTTTTGTCAGTTCTCTGATCTTCAGTGATAGCTACCTTTTTGGGCTGTCATGTGGAGTAACTAAGAGAGTACCTCACTGCAAAATGCTATTGTTGCATTATTGCTGCCTGTGTTTCTAAGGCCAACTCTTTATAGCTCTCATAAGGAAAACTCTATTCTGCATTTAATCAAGTAGGGTGTCAGCAGTTTCTTAATTGCTGCCCTTGGTAGGAGCTGGGGGACTTCTTACAGAGAGAGGCAGACAATCTGGGAAATCATAGCTTCTGGGTGTCTTAGTCCATGTCTCCAGAATGAGGGTGACCTCAGGTCAGATTTTAGTGACAATAGAGGCACTAGCTTCTGCTTCTTGTCCCTGAAGCTCATTTTATCCCCATTGGGGTATTGACCTGAAGAGTTAACAGAAGAATGAAATTGAAAAGATAACAGAACAGAAAACAGAAAACACCCCACAAAGCTCTCTAGGTAATTTTGTCCTTCCTTTCTAAATGGGTTGGAGGGAAACAAAAATTGTTAACCATATTTTGCCTTTGTTCTAAATCATCATGGAAAAATACAGTTTATTTATCTGATGATGTATCTTTATTGTTAAGGTCCTAATAGACATGGCTCATGTTTACCTAGGGCTAATCTTAATTTATTTCACCTCTTGGAGGGCTTCTGGGCAAGTTTGACATCTACAGTTAGTTGAGGAATAGATCTTTTTGCCTCAAATTAGGAAGCCCTCATTGGGAGGACAAATTAATATTCTTGAGTTCAACTAGAGTCAATTCCTGATTTCTCCTGGGATTGATTAGTTTGTAGATTATCCAACTTCTGCTTTTCACCTCTCTTGCAAGCTGCTTTAATTTGTTAACGACTGTACTCTTTATTTGTACTGAAAACCCAATTTTAAAGAAGGATACACTTTAGATAGTTGGAATTTTATATTTGTTAGATTATTTTCATAAAAATGTAGCTGTAGGGCAGTTTTAGTCATCAAGAATACTGTGTTATGGTACTGTACTAATAGATACATGTATATTTGTCCAAAGCCATAGTATGTACAATGTCAGCAGTGAACCATTATGTAAACTATGGGTTTTAGGTGATTATGCTGTGTCAGTATATATTCATCACTTATAACAAATGTACCACTATAGTGGAGAATGTTGATAATGCATTGATATTGTGTGGAGGGAGGGTTTATGAGGGAAATCTCTGGATCTTCCTCTCAATTTTGCTGTGAATATAAAACTGCTCTTTAAAAAAGTCTTTTAAAAATGTACCTATGGTAAAGATTGCAACTATTACCTACAGTGAAGCATTTGTGAATTTCAGTTATCACCTGAATGGTAGGTGTGAAGATTAAATGAGATAACGATTGCAAGATAGTTGATTTAGGGCCTGGTTAAGTGGTGCTATTTTTATCTCCTAGTTGAAAAAAATAGAAATTTAGTTTTGCAAACAGAAATATCTTTATCTTAGTTTCTTGTTTTCTTTATGACTGTTAAAATTTACTTTTGGCAGCCAATAACACTGTACCTCAAAGTCAAGGTATCTAGACTCATTTTTCTTTAGGTCCAGCCATGCCACAAGAGCCCTGGAGATAGTTTTCTAAGGAGATTTTTACAAGGAGATTCACTGAAACATTGTAAAGTAAAAAGTCTGTCAGTAAAAGAACAGATAAGAAAATGTGACATATTCATTTTAAGGATTGTGCATAACTGTTAAATGACAGATCTATATATGTCAATATAGATAGATCTCCAAAATATAATTTTGGATGAAAATCTCAAGTTACCAAATTATGGAAAAAGTAAATGTAACACATGAAATTTTAAAATTGTATCATTATAAGTAATGATAATAGTATGTAAAGTATAAAATAGTTTCTAAGGATATTTATATTATTAATAAATTTATAATAGAGAGTTCTCTGGGAAGTGGGGCTAGAAGAACAAAACTGGAGTGTAGAATGGAGGGTGCTTCAATTTTCTGTATTGTGTAATTTATTTTTAAACTGCAAAAAAGGGCTTATAGTACTCCAAATAAACATATTCAAATGAAGAGACAGATAATCATGGTAACATAATACTCCTGATTCTTTTATTAGTGTCCTCATTTCTCTCAGTTTTCTCATTTTCTAGTTTACCTGGGCTCAGAAATCTAAGAATAAATTCTGATATTTTTCTGTCTTATTATCTGCATCAATCTTTCATCCAGATATGTTACTTCTTTTAGAATGTACATCAGAATTGAACCTTTTCTTATGTTTTTAATATCATTATTTTAATCTACACGGTTATCACCTATAGCAGACTCCCTGCAGGAAACAGATGGCACACTTAAATTGGGTGATTGTGGAAAGTTTAATAAAGGGACACTTCATAAATGTCTAAACATAGAAAAAGCAACAGGGGTTGGCATGGACTGGGAACATGAAAATCATATATCGTACCACCGTTTGACCTAAAAGGTTAAATGAGTAAACCATTACAATAAGAGAGTGAGAGCAAGAGCAAGAAGAAGAGAGAGCAAGGAAGGGAGGAATGGAAAGGGGAAGGGAAGGGGAGAGAGAGACAGATTGGTTGATTCATCGATTGATCAATTGATTGGAACTTATTGGGAGTCTTCTCCCTGTAGTAGAGGACACAGCCAGTTTGAGAGGATACATAAATAAGGTGTGTGGGCAATATAGGCCCTGGCTTTTCTGATTCCCTGTCATTGCAGTTCTCTGGATAAGCTCAGTGGGAAGTAACAGAGCAGGTGCATTGCTGAAGTTCCCCCAGGTCAGCAGCTGGGGTGCAGAGCAGGGTGTAGGAGAGTGGGGAGTGGATCTGGAAGGCTGCACAGGAATACCCAGGATCCTCGCTCATCTTCTCATCTCTGGGTTTTTGACAACACAGATGTAGAATGTATAGCAAAAGCTTATCAATCACGGTAAACATTGCTACCAGTTAAACTCTGTGTTATCATTAAGGTGAAAAATGTGTGAGGGAATTGAAGGGTCTATTTTTGCTTTTCCAGGTTTTCTCAGCACTGGATGTTGACCCTTACACCAGCTACTTCCTAACTGTGTGGATAGTGAAGCTGTTCAGTCATGTCTGACTCTTTGCAACCCCACGGACTATAGCCTACCATGCTCCTCATCCATGGGATTTGCCAGGCAAGAGTACTGGAGTGGGTTGCCATTTCCTTCTCCAGGGGATTGTCCCAACCCAGGGATTGAACCGGGTCTCCTGCCCTGTAGGCAGACACTTCACCATCTGAGCCACCAGGGAAGTGGCTTAAAGCTCAACATTCAGAAAACTAAGATCATGGCATCTGGTCCCATCATTTCATGGCAAATAGATGGGGAAACAGTGACATACTTTATTTTTGGGGGCTCCAAAATCACTTCAGATGGTGACTGTAGCCATGAAATTAAAAGACACTTGCTCCTTGGAAGAAAAACTATAACCAACCTAGACATCATATTAAAAAGCAGAGACATTACTTTGCCAACAAAGGTCCATCTAGTCAAGGCTATGGTTTTTCCAGTAGTCATGTATGGATGTTAGAGTTGGACTATAAAGAAAGCTGAGTGCCGAAGAATTGATGCTTTTGAACTGTGGTGTTGGAGAAGACTCTTGAGAGTCCCTTGGACTGAAAGGAGATCCAACCAGTCTATCCTAAAGGAGATCAGTCCTGGATGTTCATTGGAAGGACTGATGTTGAAGCTGAAACTCAAATAGCTTGGCCATGTAATGCGAAGAACTGACTCACTGGAAAAGGCCCTGATGCTAGAAAACATTGAAGGCAGGAGGAGAAGGGGATGACAGAGGATGGGATGGTTGGATGGCATCACCGACTCAATGGACATGAGTTTGAGTAAACTCCGGGAGTTGGTGATGGACAGGGAGGCCTGGCGTGCTGTAGTACATGGGGTTGCAAAGAGTCAGACATGACTGAGCAACTGAACTGAACTGAACTGAGTGATCTTGAACAAGATGCTTAAGTGTCTCTGTGTCAGTTTTCTTATCTGTAGAGTGGATATAATCACAGTGGTTTTTCTATGGATTTGATTAAATAGTTTATGTTCAGCTCCTAGCACAGGGCTCAATACATAATCAATGTACCCATTAAATATTAGGATTTATCCTCTACTGTGATGAAAACTATTCTCCAAGCGCAAGAAAGTCAAACTGCAGTCATGGTGTTATTCAGATCAGAAGTCACTAATTACTAATGGTCAATACAGGAAGTGAGGCAAAGTGTCAAGGAGCATTCTAGGACAGGCCGTCCTCTTTTAGTTTTGTTTATCCAATTCTGTACTTCAAGTTCTAGCCCCAAAAGCACCTTTTTATAACATAAAGCCTTATCTGAGTTCTGCACACCCACAGACCATCATCTTTGAATCTATAGCATTCCTTTTAGAAGCCAAATACTAGATTGTGTGGTTATAGACAGGCTTCCTGATGCACAAAAATATGTATTTGTATCAACCCAGTTAGATCAGAAGCTTTTGGAAGGTGGATATAATTGTTTTTAAAAAATTTGTAGAAGTCTCATTAATCTATCTGTCCTTCCTATCCTCTCTTTCTCTCTCCCTACTTCTCTTTCTTGTTTCCTTCTCTTCTCTACTCCTTTCTTCATCCTATCAATTAAGCTATATTAATTTATTCGGGACCCACCAGGTACTATGCTGTTGCTACAGGGATGTACACAATGGAAAAGACATACACTCTGTCTTTATAGAGCTTAAGATGTAGTTAAGGAGACAGTGGATAGTGAAAGTCACTCAGTCGTGTCTGACTCTTTGCAACCCCATGAACTGTAGCCTGCTAGGCTCCTCTGTCCATGGAATTCTCCAGGCCAGAATACTGGAGTGGGTAGCTGTTCCCTTCTCCAGGGGATCTTCCCAACCCAGGTGTCAAACCCAAGTCACCTGTATTGCAGGCTGATTCTTTACTGTCTGAGCCACCAGGGAAGCCCAAGAAAACTGGAGTGGGTAGCCTATTCCTTCTCCAGGGGATCTTCCCCTCCCATAGATTGAACCAGGGTCTCCTGCATTCCAGGCAGATTCTTTACTGGCTGAGCTAGCAGGGAAGTCCTTAAGGAGATAGGGCAAATTTTAACTGTAGTCATAATTGTTCCATGTGTAATAGTATACAATGTAGAAAATAGTAAGCACTTTTAGAAAATCACATTTAAATATTTAAACTATAGAAAGGTAAGCTTTGAAGAATAGGCAAGAAAAGAGTTGATGAATGTCCAGAAATTAAGGGGATACCCTCACTGCTAGCTGAGTGGGGAATGAACCATAATGGCAAATGGCAAATGAAGGCTGGACTATACCATTACTGCTGTGAAGTTTCTAGAATATTTGGTACAGTAATGTTAGCCTAGTAAAGAATCTGCCTGCCAATGCAGCAGACAGAGGAGATGCGGGTTCAATTCCTGGGTTGGAAAAATCTACTGGAGAAGGAAATGGCACTCCAGTATTCTTGCCTGGCAAATCCCATGGACAGAGGAGCCTATCAGGCTACAGTTCATAGGGTCTCAAGAAGTCAGACACAAATGAGCATGTAGCAGCTACACTGCAGAGAAGCTTGAATTACAGCCCAGGGTTTCTCTTCGGCATAGACCTGTTTATCAAACTTTCCAGATGAACATCTTCTAATATTATGATGTTTCTAACCATGATTATTGATGTTTCTAATTCCCTGTTTTTTCACAGTCAAGTTTGGAGTGATGAATTGGTAGAAGTCGATGTCTTTGTATGGGTTTGATGATGTTAAGGAGCATAGCCTAGAAATTATTTTTTGTGATTATCACATTCTAGGGCTTTCCTGGTGGCTCAGATGGTAAAGAAACTGCCTTCAATGCAGGAAGTGTGGATTTGATCCCTGGGTTGGGAAGATCCCCTGGAGAAAGAAATGGCAATCTACTCCAGTATTCTTGCCTGGAGAATTCCATGGTCAGAGAAGCCTGGTGGGCTACAGTCCATGGGGTCACAAAGAATTGGACATGACTGAGCGACTAACACACATACATATCATATTTTAAGTAAAACTCACATTCTCTTCCTCTTTCTGAAAAAAAAATCTATAGCAGAATCTGTGGACCTAAAAGGACAGGAGAGGGCCACATGGCTGTGTGCTGCAAGTGATTATATAATAATTATAACTTGAAAAAATTATCTAGATTTCTACTATAAATGAAAACAGAGAACAGAGGAGGAAACATAGATAATTGACTTGTTAGATAAACACCTGGAGACCTTCTCCAATTATAGCATGTAATATGCAACATAAATATGTATGCAACCATGGAGAAAGAGAAGGCACATTGTGCTGTTGCCCGCCTCTTATTAAGCAATTTATTACATAATGCCTAGTAACGATATTAATAGCTGGTATTTCTAGAATATCTAATATTCATTGCTAACCAACATATGCACTGTTAGCTCACAATATGCACTGTTAGCCAACATATATAATAGCATTGTTTACACATATAATAAGTTTTTAACTCATTATTGAGACAGTGCAACTTGAAATTGGTTGAGAAATGAGGGGAAAGAGAACAACATGAGCCAATTCTTTAGAGAAATGTGGCTGTGAAAAGAAGATGGAAAAGGAGTAGAAGGAGGAAGGTGCAAGTGAAATTGTGTAAGATAATCTTTCTTCCACTTTTTGCCTGGGCAAACAGGTGCACAGAGAGTTTATGTGACCCAGCCAATATCTAACAGAGTTGGTAAGTGAATTTCAGGCCCATGTACTGGCTTCTAGGGCAGTAGATCATCTTTAGCCAGCTGACACCATTCCCTCAATTCAGGAAAGCATGGAAACTCAGAATCCATTTTGGGCTCCTGAAAGAAGGTTGTGGAACCTTCTGAAGAAGGTTGTAGAACAAGGTGAGGTTGTTACTAGGTGTCCTAAATCAGAGTGAGGTCAGGGTGAAGTCATTTTCATTCTCATTTTTGTTTGATAATCCCTGGAAGAGTGTTCTAACCTTAGTAGGCCCTCAGTAAATAACAAAACCATTTATTGGGCACTTGCCTAATCTCATTTTATACACATCATCTTCAAAACAACGCTGTGAAGTATATAATGTTATTATCTCCATTTAAAAAATAAAGATGTTTAAGCCCAGAGAAGTAAAGTAACTTCCCCAAGGATTTACTGCTACTAAAATTGAGTTTAGTCTTTGGATCCAAAGCCCAGATTATCAACCACCACTACTTCTTATTGTATCTTGCTGGAGGTGGGAGTGAAGAAGCGTATAGTGAGTGACTAGTTTAAAGTCCACAACAATCTGTTTTCATCCAGCTCCTTATTTGGAGCAAAGTAGTTTCTCCTCAAGTTATATTAACTGGGCATTCTATCAGGGTAGACTCTGATCTTTTCTTATGTCATCTCATGACCCATGGAGAATAGGCTTGATTTTGTTTTTGTTAAAGATTTCAGTGGTGAAAATCTGTTTCTGTATCACAAATGGTTAAAAAAAACCCCACTTTCTGAAGATCTAGTACATCAGATGTGACAGGCATGCTACAAATCTGCTTAATGAGTCTTGAATGTGAACAGTGTATTGACATATTTAAGACAAATTGCAATTGTCAGAAATTCCTTTGTGGCTTCCTCTGAGGCCTATGAGCGGAGGTACATTAACTCTATGGTTCTCTGGCATTTTTAACTTTTACATTTTTTTTCTTTTGCCCTGAAACCACGAAGAATAAATTATATTCAGAATGCTTTTGGATGGATAGAGGAAAAATTCTGAAGGTCTCACAATACTGTATGAACATTTAGCTAACATGATCATGCAATTGTCAGGGGGAAAAGATATGTGCATAAAAATATGAAGATATTTATTACAGAAAAAATAGTATGCATTTGGAGGTCCAAAAATCTCTCAGAGGAAACAGCTTCCTTTTCTTCTGAGAGCCATGAATCATTGCCATACAAAGGATATTTCTTGTATCTGGAGATGGATACAGAGAAATACATTTCAGAGTTCTCTTTGAAATGAAATAGAGAATTAAAAAACAAGACATAAGTGGAACAAAGAAATAGATTTTCAGGTTCTGCTGCATTTTAATGTATAATGATGTGTGTCCATATATGTCTATACCCTTGAAATGTGTATTATGTTGGCCCTTAATCCACCTTATTAGAGACATCAACTACTCAGAAGCAAGTATGCTTCTAAAGTATTAGCACATTCCACAATTCTTTTGCTCCTCGGAAGACATCTCCAAGAATGGCCCGCGTAAGTGAAATCCCTCCCCTTAGCACCTTCAGTGAGCTGTACTGCTGTGGGACCCTCAGTTTCCATCTGATGCTCTCCCACAGAGCTATTCTGATGTTCACTTCTCTGGGAACTTTAGCATTAAAGATGAAAGTGGTGTGGAACAATTTTGGAGAAAGGAAGCTTTGTAGTCTCAACCCCTAGGGTAAGATAAATTATTCTTCTAGGCACTTTGGCAGAGGCACTGTTTTGAAAGGCAAGAGGCCAGAAAAGGCCTTAAAAATCATGGCCATTGTTTCTGACAGCTTTTGGGGTGTTGATCAGGTTAAGCAAGACCAGCAGGCTGCATTTTGAGTGAGCTCTGAAAATTCTTGGGAGCATGTCTCTCTTTGTGTATGCCACACCAGCCCCTGGCCCTTGGCTGCTGTCAGGCTGATGGATAGCTGGAGCTAAAGCTTTAGGTGCAAGGACAGCTGGAGGTGGGAAAGGGTGACACTCTTGAGAGAACTCTGGTTAATCTAAGGCTATGCTTCTTGAACATGGTACTCAGAAGTTTTGAAAACCACATGATAAATGTGTTATATATTCCTGGAGGGTCAATTTTACTAGATGATTAGAGGTGCAAATCAATTTTTTGATGTTAAAAGGAACAACACAGATGTGAATTAGAAGGCAAACATTGCATAAAATTAAAATAAAACCAGAGATTATAAGGAAATAATAAGGTTATGGTAGGCTAGATTCTGATCACCTCCTCCCCACCCAATCCCAGGGAGTATATGAACACTCTAAGTTCAGTTCAGTTCAGTCACTCAGTCGTGTCCAACTTTTTGTGACACCATGGACTGTAGCACGCCAGGCCTCCCTGTCCATAACCAACTCCCGGAGTTTACTCAAACTCATGTCCATTGAGTTCGTGATGCCATCCAACCATCTCATCCTCTGTCGTCCCCTTTTCCTCCCACCTTCAATCTTTCCAAGCATCAGGGTCTTTTCCAGTGAGTCAGTTCTTTACATCATGTGGCTTAAGTATTGGAGTTTCAGCTTCAACATCAGTCCTTCCAATGAACACCCAGGACTGATTTCCTTTAGGATGGACTGGTTGGACCTCCTTGCAGTCCAAGGGACTCTCAAGAGTCTTCTCCAACACCACAGTTCAAAAGCACCAATTCTTCGGTGCTCAGCTTTCTTCATAGTCCAACTCTCACATCCATACATGACCACAGGAAAAACCAAAGCTTTGACTAGACGGACTTTGTTGGCAAAGTAATGTCTCTGCTTTTTAACATGCTGTCTAGGTTGGTCATAAGTTTCCTTCCAATGAGTAAGCATCTTTAATTTCATGGCTGCAATCACCATCTGCAGTGATTTTGGAGCCCAAGAAAATAAAGTCTGTCATTGTTTCCACTGTTTTCCCATCTATTTGCCATGAAGTGTTGGGACTGGATGCCATGATCTTCGTTTTCTGAATGTTGAGCTTTAAGCCAACTTTTTCACTCTCCTCTTTCACTTTCATCAAGAGGTTCTTCAGTTCTTCACTTTCTGCCATAAGGGTGGTTTCATCTGCACATCTGAGGTTACTGAGATTTCTCCCAGCAATCTTGATTCCAGCTTGTGCTTCATCCAGCCCAGTGTTTCTCATGATGTACTCTGCATATAATTTAAATAAGCACGATGACAATATATAGCCTTGATGTATTCCTTTTCCTATTTGGAACCAGTTTGTTGTTCCATGTCCAGTTGTAACTGTTGCTTCCTGACTTGCATACAGATTTCTCAAGAGGCAGGTCAGTTGGTCTGGTATTCCCATCTCTTTCAGAATTTCCCACGGTTTATTGTGATCCACACAGTCAAAGGCTTTGGCATAGTCAATAAAGCAGAAATAGATGTTTTTCTGGAACTCTTTTGCTTTTCCGATGAACACTCTAGTCTACTTTTAAGGGCTCCTGTGTTGGGTATCTTTGAGCAGTTAGATACAGATGAATCCAGAAAAGATAAAAGACTTCATGTTGTTTAAACTGAAAGCTTTAAAATGAAATTTGAGGTTGAAACTCATCAGTCTTCAGGCTGATTTTGACACACAGGTTAAATTTGACCAACAGATGTGTGTAGTTTGATCCATGCAGTGTTAATTTTTTTCAGTTGGTTGCTAGAATTTGTAAAGCAAATTCCTCATAATAATCTGTTTCTCTTAAAAAAAAAAAAAAAGTGGAAGGTTTGACAATACCCAGCATGGTCTCTTACACGGCGATACTCAACTAGAGCTCAATAGTGCTACTCTCTTCAAATAGTACAATTTTGACCCACCCCACTTCCCACCCAGCCTAGTTCTTTCACTGCTATCTGTCTGATGTCTTTAGACATTTCCATGTGTGACCCATTCTTTGTGATGGTACCCCTGGGTTTTTTTCTCATGGCCTTATCTTTTTTTTTAAATTAATTAATTTTTTACTTTACAATATTGTATTGGTTTTGCCATACATCAACATGCATCCGCCACAGGTGTACACATGTTCCCCATCCTGAACCCCCCTCCCACCTCCCTCCCCATACCATCCCTCTGGGTCATCCCAGTGCACCAACCCCAAGCTTCCTGTATCCTGCATTGAACCTGGACTGGCGATTCATTTCTTATATGATATTATACATGTTTCAATGCCATTCTCCCAAATCATTCCCCCCTCCCACTCCCACAGAATCCAAAAGACTTCTATACATCTGTGTCTCTTTTGCTGTCTCGCATACAGGGTTATCATTACCATCTTTCTAAATTCCATATATATGCATTAGTATACTGTATTGGTGTTTTTCTTTCTGACTTATTTCACTCTGTATAATAGGCACCAGTTTCATCCACCTCATTAGAACTGATTCAAATGTATTCTTTTTAATGGCTGAGTAATACTCCATTG
>NW_011494766.1:999070-999687 GCF_000754665.1 Bison bison bison | reverse complement strand
CAGCTTTCTTATCCATTCATCTGCTGATGGACATCTAGGTTGCTTCCATGTCCTGGCTATTATAAACAGTGCTGTGATGAACATTGGGGTACACGTGTCTCTTTCCCTTCTGGTTTCCTCAGTGTGTATGCCCAGCAGTGGGATTGCTGGGTCGTATGGCAGTTCTATTTCCAGTTTTGTAATGAATCTCCACACTGTTCTCCATAGTGGCTGTACTAGTTTGCATTCCCACCAACAGTGTAAGAGGGTTCCCTTTTCTCCACACCCTCTCCAGCATTTATTGCTTGTAGACTTTTGGATAGTCGCCATTCTGACTGGCATGAAATGGTACCTCATTGTGGTTTTGATTTGCATTTCTCTGATAATGAGTGATGTTGAGCATCTTTTCATGTGTTTGTTAGCCATCTGTATGTCTTCTTTGGAGAAATGTCTATTTAGTTCTTTGGCCCATTTTTTGATTGGGTCATTTATTTTTCTGGAGTTGAGCTGTAGGAGTTGCTTGTATATTTTTGAGATTAGTTGTTTGTCAGTTGCTTCATTTGCTATTATTTTCTCCCATTCTGAAGGCTGTCTTTTCACCTTGCTTATAGTTTCTTTTGTTATGCAGAAGCTTTTAA
>NW_011494766.1:993063-998970 GCF_000754665.1 Bison bison bison | reverse complement strand
CTTATGTTTAGATCTTTAATCCATTTTGAGTTTATTTTTGTGTATGGTGTTAGAAAGTGTTCGTTTCATTCTTTTACAAGTGGTTGACCAGTTTTCCCAGCACCAGTTGTCAAAGAGATTGTCTTTTCTCCACTGTATATTCTTGCCTCTTTAGTCAAAGATAAGGTGTCCATAGGTGCATGGGTTTATCTCTGGGCTTTCTATTTTGTTCCATTGATCTATATTTCTGTCTTTGTGTATGGCCTTATCTTTATAGAATTCATCTTTCCTTCTCATTTTGGTCTTGTGCCCTGCTATAGACATAGTTGTCATGGTAATCTATAGAGTTCAATTCCTTTACATTCTGCGAACTAGTCCTTACATCAGTTCAGTTACTCAGTCACGTCTGACTCTTTGCCACCTCTGACTTAAGTATGGATATTAAATGTATGCAGAAAGCTTCTGTGTGCAGTGGCAATATGAAGACTGAGCCTGTAAGCTGGTGTTTGCTACTTTGATAGGGACATCCCAAAACTCTCTATGTCCACATTTCACTGAATTTTGACTAGGTGAATATAACACTTTATGTTATTACATTTATTTTAAAACTTAATATGAAATAGGCATGTGTCAATTTTGGTATAGAGGAGAAAGTGTAGAGAACTTGGTTGCTTGTCAGCTGTAATGTTGGAGAAAGACATTTAGGGAATTAAGGTTCTTGGGTTATAAGCCCAACTTTGTACTTACTGTACATTGTCAAGTGTGAAGACTAAGTTGGTGATACTTGACTTCATCTTCTGATGTGGATTGTATCACCTACCTGTTCTATCTCACAAACTCCCTGAGAATCCAATGTAATAATACAAATAAATCAGCCTACAGCACCCTACTCCAGTACTCTCGCCTGGACAATCTCATGGACGGAGGAGCCTGGTGGGCTACAGTCCATGAAGTCGCTAAGAGTTGGACACGACTGAGCAACTTCACTTTCACTTTTCACTTTCATGCATTGGAGAAGGAAATGGCAACCCACTCCAGTGTTCTTGCCTGGAGAATCCCAGGGATGGAGGAGCCTGGTGGGCTGCTATCTATGGGGTCACACAGAGTCGGACACAACTGAAGCGACTTAGCAGAGGACCATAAAAACTTTACAAATTTTGTCATCATGTTCATATGAAATCCTCAAATGGTGGATTATGTCTTGGTAATTCTCATTGACCAATGTAATCCCCACTACTTAGTTGTATTTCCTGATGGTGATGTAGCTTCCATTTTTAAAGACCAAAGAGAAAATTCGGTTACAAGAAGATGTATCTTTATTGGGCAAGTAAGGTCTTAAAATGATAAAAGAGTGTCTTGCTGTCCTTTTTTCAATGAATTACCAGAGTTATTTACCACAACTTCCAAACAAGAAATGATAAAGTTATATAAAAATGTGTTTGATTTGTATAGGTTTGGAGGTCACTGAGACCCAGCTTTATATTCATTATTTGCTAATGCCATTTTTCTTTCATGCTCTGTGAATTTGTGAGAGTCTTTTTCTGTTCAGGCAGTCAGAAATATGAATTTGTTTTATATTAATCTGCTTGTGGTAGCAGGTATATGCAGCAGACATGCTGCTGGTCATATCTTCTTTTACCTTTTATAAAAATTTTAGTGTTTCTTGTTGGTGGCAAAAACATCAGTGTTTCTCCTTGAACAAGTCTGAACAAGTTGTTTGATGTTTTCTGGTTTAGCTCTTAAATCTTGTGTAGTGTGGATTACAAAGAAAAGAGACATTAGGGATTCTATCATCAATCTCATTCTTCAGAGCTTTCAAAAGAAAACTTTTAAAGGCATTAGATTTTCTGCAGCTAAGGAGGCTTCTGGCATTTACATTCATAGAGATGGTTTGCACAGAAATCCTTTTTAAGAAGAAAGCAGAACACCATTTATTCTGTTACCTACAGTGTCCCATGGTCAGCATTTTAAAAGCCATTTTAAATCGTGAAAGCTAGAGTGTAGGGCCTATGGGTACACTATACTCTGTGAAAAGTGAAAGTCGCTCAGTCATGTCTGACTCTTTGTGACCCCATGGACTATACAGTCCATAAAATTCTCCAGGCCAGAATACTGGAGTGGGTAGCCTTTCCCTTCTCCAGGGGATCTTCCCAACCCAGGGATCGAACCTAGGTTTCCCACATTGCAGGTGGCTTATTTACCAACTGAGTTATCAGGGAAGCCCTTGTACTATGTAAGTATTTTCAAATTACATTGTAGATGACATAGAATTACCTTAGACTCTCATATTTAGAAATACATTACTTATGATTAGTACCCTATTCAGTGTCTTTCTCTTTCAACATTTCTGCTCTTTGGTCATATGGTCCTGTGTTTCTTGAAGTATGTTCTGTAGAACACTGGTTCCATAAGATGCTTCCTCAAAGTTGTGTTCAATGATGAAATCAGAGTTAACATGGTTTGCAGTCAGCTTACATTTTGGTCTCTTTCCTTTGAACATAGTTCTCTACTCTCCTTATGATCATTGGTGACCAGAAGTGAGTAGATGACTTTAGGACCAAAGCACAGTTATTACAGCCTTAGCTTAAGAAAGTATATTATTAGCAGGCTTTTGACTTCACTGTTTAAGCTTCTTATTGATATTAATTATAAGCACAGGCTGGAGCCCATTGACCATGATGAGGGTGACCATATAATGTATCATCTAAACTAAAATACTTTACAGAGACAGCAGAAGGGCAAAACTAATAATTATACTTGACAAAAAGCATAACTGGGACTGTGCTGGGTAAGTTGGGATATATGGTTACTCTGGTTTGATGAACTTACTTTGTCTTCAAAGCCTAACTCATGTCCTAGCCTCTCCATAAAGGCTTTTCTGTTTTCCTCAATTGAAGGTAATTTTTCACTACACTGAAATCCCGCTTTTATTAAATTTATAATTTTCTAAAGAATTTGGAGAAGAATAGACACATATATATGAATAGTGGAGTCCCTTTGCTGTACCCCTGAAACTAGTACAACACTGTTAATCATGCTCCAAATAAAACAAAACAAAAAAACTAGAAAAAATGTGCAACTTTCTACCTTGTCTTAATAGTTACTAAGGTACATTTCATGTCTCCCCTATCTATATTTACCCCATCTTGCTATCTCCAGTGCCTGTCCTAATTTATTAGTATATAGTTTTGAGTGAGTGATAGAATAGATGAATAAATGAGTTTAATACCAGAAGTCTGATAGCCTTCTCTATTGTTATCTTTTTTTCCTCTTAAAATAAATGGTGTGCAGTCAGTGTATTTCACTATCACACATCCCTCATGAACTTTATTTTATCTAGGCAATTTTGACTCTCTTATTTATTTGCTATATCCAGATCTATGTAGGCATCCCTTGGGTTTGCTTTTCTTCATTCCCATTATCAACATCCAGGTCCAGAGCTTTATTGTATTATTCTTGGATGTATGCTGCAGCTTCCTAGCTAGTTATCTTGTTTTGAAATTTTTTTAATTCCTATTTTGGACATACAACAGTCTAATCTACCTAAAATAGAATTTTGGTATTTCCCCCTATTTTAGAACTAAGAATCTTTTCCAATAGTCCATAGACTAAAATTCATACTCAAACTGGCATTTAAAGCCCTTCATTAACTGGGTATAATTTACAGATTCAACCTTGCCTTTGGAATTTTTGATTCCTCTTTTTAGAATTCTTAGTCCTCATCATCTGATTCCTTTTCTTAAAAAAAGTTCAAATCTGGTTCTCTATCAATTTTCTAGCCTTGTTCCTTGCTGTTTTCTCCATGCTCTGAACCCTATTCACCACCAAACTGTTTGAAATTCTCACATCATTTAAGTATCTATGCCTTTGCAAATGATATTTATTATGTCTAGAGAAATTTCTCTTATGACATATATTCCTCTTCATTTTGTTAGACTTATAAATAATCATTATACTCTTTGCTGTCTTTTTTTCCTCATCCTTCTCTACTCCCCAACCATTGTTAGTTACCCATTCTCTGTGCTTCAATTTTTGTAGTACATATATCACAGTGAATTATTGACTAGTCTCTTTCATTTTCAGATTGAGAGTTTTTTGAGGTCAAGGGCATAGTTTTACTTTACATATTTGTATCACTTGGGGCTATGGGTGACATAATTGAGCAACTAACACAACAAAAGTGACTAGTACACAATAAGTTATCAGCAAATATTAACTTATAGTGATACCAATATGGCTAACATTTATTGAAGAAGCTGAAGTTCAACAGTTCTATGAAGACCTATAAGACCTTTTAGAACTAACACCCAAAAAAGATGTCCTTTTCATTATAGGGGACTGGAATGCAAAAGTAGGAAGTCAAGAAGCACCTGGAGTAACAGGCAAATTTGGCCTTGGAATATGGAATGAAGCAGGGCAAAGACTAATAGAGTTTTGCCAAGAAAATGCACTGGTCATAACAAACACCCTCTTCCAAGAACACAAGAGAAGACTCTACACATGGACATCACCAGATGGTCAACATTTTGAAATCAGATTGATTATATTCTTTGCAGCCAAAGATGGAGAAGCGCTATACAGTCAGCAAAAACAAGACCGGGAGCTGACTGTGGCTCAGACCATGAACTCCTTATTGCCAAATTCAGACTTAAATTGAAGAAAGTAGGGAAAACCACTAGACCATTCAGGTATGACCTAAATCAAATCCCTTATGATTATACAGTGGAAGTGAGAAATAGATTTAAGGGCCTAGATCTGATAGATAGAGTGCCTGATGAACTATGGAATGAGGTTCATGACATTGTACAGGAGACAGGGATCAAGACCATCCCCATGGAAAAGAAATGCAAAAAAGCAATATGGCTGTCCGAGGAGGCCTTACAAATAGCTGGGAAAAGAGAAGCGAAAAGCAAAGGAGAAAAGGAAAGATACAAGCATCTGAATGCAGAGTTCCAAAGAATAGCAAGAAGAGATTAGAAAGCCTTCCTCAGGGATCAATGCAAAGAAATAGAGGAAAACAACAGAATGGGAAAGACTAGAGATCTCTTCAAGAAAATTAGAGATACCAAGGGAACATTTCATGCAAAGATGGGCTCGATAAAGTACAGAAATGGTATGGACCTAACAGAAGTAGAAGATATCAAGAAGAGGTGGCAAGAATACACAGAAGAACTGTACAAAAAAGATCTTCACAACCAAGATAATCATGATGGTGTGATCACTGACCTAGAGCCAGACATCCTGGAATGTGAAGTCAAGTGGGCCTTAGGAAACATCACTACGAACAAAGCTAGTGGAGGTGATGGAATTCCAGTTGAGCTATTTCAAACCCTGAAAGATGCTGCTGTGAAAGTGCTGCACTCAATATGCCAGCAAATTTGGAAAACTCAGCAGTGGCCACAGGACTGGAAAAGGTCAGTTTTCATTCCAACACCAAAGAAAGGCAATGCCAAAGAATGCTCAAACTACTGCACAATTGCACTCATCTTACATGCTAGTAAAGTAATGCTCAAAATTCTCCAAGCCAGGCTTCAGCGATAGGTGAACCATGAACTTCCTGATGTTCAAAGCTGGTTTTCGAAAAGGCAGAGGAACCAGAGATCAAATTGCCAACATCCGCTGGATCATGAAAAAAGCAAGAGAGTTCCAGAAAAACATCTATTTCTGCTTTATTGACTATGCCAAAGCCTTTGACTGTGTGGATCACAATAAACTGTGGGAAATTCTGAAAGAGATGGGAATACCAGACCACCTGACCTGCCTCTTGAGAAACCTATATGCAGGTCAGGAAGCAACAGTTAGAACTGGACATGGAACAACAGACTGGTTCCAAATAGGAAAAGGAGTACATCAAGGCTGTATATTGTCACCCTGTTTATTTAACTTATATGCAGAGTGCATCATGAGAAATGCTGGGCTGGAAGAAAC
>NW_011494766.1:992518-992963 GCF_000754665.1 Bison bison bison | reverse complement strand
CTTAAAGCTCAACATTCAGAAAACAAAGATCATGGCATCCGGTCCCATCACTTCATGGGAAATAGATGGGGAAACAGTGTCAGACTTTATATTTTGGAGCTCCAAAATCACTGCAGATGGTGACTGCTGCCATGAAATTAAAAGACGCTTACTCCTTGGAAGGAAAGTTATATCCAGCCTAGATAGCATATTCAAAAGCAGAGACATTCCTTTGCCAACAAAGGTCTGTCTAGTCAAAGCTATGGTTTTTCTGTGATCATGTATGGATGTGAGAGTTGGACTGTGAAGAAGGCTGAGTGCCGAAGAACTGATGCTTTTGAACTGTGGTGTTGGAGAAGACTCTTGAGCATCCCTCGGACTGCAAGGAGACCCAACTAGTCCATTCTGAAGGAGATCAGCCCTGGGATTTCTTTGGAAGGAATGATGCTAAAGCTGAAACTCCAGT
>NW_011494766.1:991870-992418 GCF_000754665.1 Bison bison bison | reverse complement strand
AGTGATTTTGGAGACCAGAAAAATAAAGTCTGACACTGTTTCCACTGTTTCCCCATCTATTTGCCATGATCTTAGTTTTCTGAATGTTGAGCTTTAAGCCAACTTTTTCTTTTTTTTTAATTAATTAATTAATTTATTTTACTTTACAATATTGTATTGGTTTTGCTATACATTGACTTGAATCCGCCATGGGTGTACATGTGTTCCCCATCCTGAACTCCCCTCCCACTTCCCTCCCAATCCCATCCCTCTGGGTTATCCCACTGCACCAGCCCCGAGCACCCTGTACTATGCCTCGAACCTGGACTGGTGATTCATTTCACATATGATAATTTACATGTTTCAATGCCATTCTCCCAAATCATCCCACCCTCACCCTCTCCCACAGAATCCAAAACACTCTTCAATACATCTATGTCTCTTTTGCTGTCTTGCATACAGAGTTATCGTTACCATCTTTATAAATTCCATATATATGGGTTAGTATACTGTATTGGTGCTTTTCTTTCTGGCTTACTTCACTCTGTATAATAGGCTCCAGTTTCATC
>NW_011494766.1:990976-991770 GCF_000754665.1 Bison bison bison | reverse complement strand
AAGGACATAAAGCTACATGGCAAAACAAGGCTCAGAAGTCAGGCTATCAGACTGCAAAGCTCATGATTTTAAGCACTACACACATTTATTCATTTCTATCTCTAAAAATTGGCATGATTGTGGAAGAACTTCCCAATTTTTTCTATTTTTTGTAATCAATTAAAGGCACAGGTCAAAATCTAACACCTACTCATTCTTTCCATGACTGTAACAGCCTTCAGTTCAGTTCAGTCATTCAGTCGTGTCCGACTCTTTGTGACCCCATGAATTGCAGCATGCCAGGCCTCCCTGTCCATCACCAACTCCCAGAGTTTGCCCAAACTCATGACCATCGAGCTGGAGATGCCATCCAGCCACCTTATCCTCTGCTGTCCCCTTCTCCTCCTGCCCCCAATCCCTCCCAGCATCAGGGTCCTTTCCAATGAGTCAGTTCTTTGCATCAGGTGGCCAAAGTATTGGAGTTTCAGCTTCAGCATTAGTCCTTCCAATGAATATTTAGGACTGATTTCCTTTAGGATGGACCGGTTGGATCTCCTTGCAGTCCAAGGGACTCTCAAGAGTCTTCTCCAACACCACAGTTCAAAAGCATCAATTCTTTGGTTCTCAGCTTTCTTCATAGTTCAACTCTCACATCCATACATGACCACTGGAAAAACCATAGCTTTGACTAGACTGACCTTGGTTGGCAAAGTAATGTCTCTGCTTTTTAATATGCTGTTGAGGTTGGTCATAACTTTCCTTCCAAGGAGTAAACGTCTTTTAGTTTCATGGCTGCAGTCACCATCTGCAGTGAT
>NW_011494766.1:990605-990876 GCF_000754665.1 Bison bison bison | reverse complement strand
ATGGACGTGAGTCTGTGTGAACTCCGGGAGTTGGTGATGGACAGGGAGGCCTGGCGTGCTGTGATTCGTGGGGTCGCAAAAAGTCGGACACGACTGAGCGAATGAACTGAATTGAACTGAACATTTATTGAGTACCTGCTTTGTCCTAGATATTACCTTGTATAACTTCATATAATTTAATCCTCATTCCAATCTTCTAAGATAAGCCTTTGTAATTTGGCCATTTTACACATGAGGAAATTTAGAGGTTCAAAGAGGTTAAGTAACTTAC
>NW_011494766.1:985858-990505 GCF_000754665.1 Bison bison bison | reverse complement strand
CTCTTTCAGTTCTGGTTTCCTCAGTGTGTATGCCCAGCAGTGGGATTGCTGGGTCATATGGCAGTTCTATTTCCAGTTTTGTAAGGAATCTCCACACTGTTCTCCATAGTGGCTGTACTAGTTTGCATTCCCACCAACAGTGTAAGAGGGTCCCTTTTCTCCACACCCTCTCCAGCATTTATTGCTTGTAGACTTTTGGATAGTCGCCATTCTGACTGGCGTGAAATGGTACCTCATTGTGGTTTTGTTTTGCATTTCTCTGATAATGAGTGATGTTAAGCATCTTTTCAACAAATGATGTTGGGAAAACTGGTCAACCACTTGTAAAAGAATGAAACTAGAACACTTTCTAACACCATACACAAAAATAAACTCAAAATGGATTAAAGAGCTAAACATAAGGCCAGAGACTATTAAACTCCTAGAGGAAAACATAGGCAAAACACCCTCCGACATAAACCACAGCAGGATCCTCTATGACCCACCTCCCGGAATATTGGAAATAAAACAAAAATAAACAAATGGGACCTAATTAAAATTAAAAGCTTCTGCACAACAAATGAAACTATAAGCAAGATGAAAAGACAGCCTTCAGAATAAGCCAACTTTTTCACTCTCCTCTTTCACTTTCATCAAAAGGCTTTTTAGTTCCTCTTCACTTTCTGCCATGAGGGTGGTGTCATCTGCATATCTGAGTTTATTGATATTTCTCCAGGCAATCTTGATTCCAGCTTGCGCTTCTTCCAGCCCAGTGTTTCTCATGATATACTCTGCATATAAGTTAAATAAGCAGGGTGACAATATACAGCCTCGACATACTCCTTTTCCTATTTGGAACCATTCTATTGTTCCATGTCCAGTTCTAACCATTGCTTCCTGACCTGCATATAGGTTTCTTAATAGGCAGCAATACCTTCTTGTATTATTTGGCCATAGATTTCACAAAGTTCAGTACTTTAACATGAATGATTTGTCATGTATAATTTAAAAAATGCATTTCTTGATTATTTCTCAACTTGAATTGTGATCTTTATTTAAATGACAGTCTACTCCCTGCCCTCTGTTGTTGTTCCCATGGACTATAGCCTGCCAGGCTCCTCTAGCCATGAGATTCCTAGGCAAGAATACTGGAAGGGGTTGCTGTTTCCTTCTCCAGGGGATCTTCCTGACTCAGGGATTGAACTCACATTTTCTTCATTGGCAAGTGGATTCTTTACCACTGAGCCACCAGGGAAGCCTCTGTCAGCCTCCTGTAACACAGTTTTTACAGTTATGGATACTTAATAGCACTTAGCTAAAAATTCTTGATTTAATACCAGTGTAGATTTGTTTTCTGTCCGACCTTTGTGGTAGGAAAGGAATCTGACAGGGTTGGAGGTAGGCTAGGAATCTGATAGTATTAAACAAATTGAGGATGTATCCTTGCCAAATTCTCTTCATGTATTATTAACAATGAGGAAACATAAACAAAAGTAGGCCTGGCACATCAAAACAGTGATCTAACCAACTGCATAAACTTTGTGTTCTTGAATGACTCCTTGGAGATCATGAAATTCACCTCCCTCTGAAAACAGAGTGGGAACTGAGGGGACCCTATGTTGGTACTTGCAATGCTCACAATTCCCTGGCCTATATAGCAGAGCCTGCCTGGCCAGTGAACTTGGATCTCCTGGATATTTCAGGTCCTGTGCACTGCTATGAAAAGAAGCATCTGTGAGCGAACATATAAAGGGTCAAATGCAAGTACATTTCACTGAAGAGTGTTCCAGAATAGAACCTTTGCCCCATGTGGAATTGTTTTTTTAGATGCCACAGGGTTTCAAAGGAGACTATGACAGTGAGCTACAGAGCAGGACAAGTAGCCAAGCAGCCCTAACGAGGGTTTAAAGCATTGATTGTTGATGGTTGGTCTGTGCCACATATCAGGCCAAGTACATGCAGCTGGCCAGGGTGCCAGGGCAGGATTTTCCAGTCTCTTTCTTTACTGTGCTGACTTGGCCTTTCAGAAGAAGAGGTAACGACTATATGACAAAGAAACTAATGTATTTCATCTGTCCTTTGAAGGGTCCAAGAATTACTTACTCATCTCCTGAAGATTTTTTCTTTAAAAAAAAATTACATGCTCAAAAATATGGCTGAAATGAAATTGGAGCATTCAGAGTAATGTTTGCAGTAGGCTGTGATGTTTCTGTCTTTGTGAGTAAATGATGGTCCCAAAGGGCCTTCCTACATGACCATTATTACCAGTGAATACGTTGCACAAACTGGTCCATTCAAGCTGCCAAGTGTGGCAGAATTATAATTTTTTTCTTTTAGATTCTGGTAAATGCTGCTTAATTTCAGTAAGAATGAATTTTTGTTCAAGTGACAAAGGGCTATTATCCTATTGAGGTTGTTTTAAATCCTGCAACAGGTCCTTTTGTCAACAGCATAACATCTTGTAATAGTTTAAATAAGTACTCAGTTTGAGTACAGGTAGAAAAAGAAATCTTTTGAAGGAAGGTAGAAGCCAAAGACAGAAAGCAGTGATGAATTTTTAAAGATGCATTTAGTTCCTTATATACTTTCATGCACATATACACAGCTTTTAGAAAATATATTCAATTTAATATTCATTAAGCCATTATCATGTTTATAAAACATGTGTTATGAGAGATATAAGGAGCTTAAAATTTCTAGGGATGATACTACATGTATATGAATTACGTATTAATCATTATTTTAGTAATTTAACAAGTATTAATAGAGCAACTACTATGGCCAGGCATATGCTCATGATGGGAAAACATGATGAAATCATATGTGGGCCTTAAAGTTTAGTCAGGGAGACATTTCCAAATCAAGTGTTTTATAGACAAATGTGTGACTATGGCTGAGCTAACTGCCCTAAAGGAAAATAACATGGTTTCATGAGTATGTATAACAAAGGAACCAGTCCAAGATAATAGAAATGGTCAGGGAATGAAAATACTTTGGAGCTGAAGCTGAAGGACTTCCACAAGGTAAAATGTGATGAGTATCTTAAAGAAGATACTAACAAGATGTGATCAAGGAGTAGGAAAAATGAGATTTGGATTGGGAAAGTCAGATAGACTTTGGTAGAAGGTAGTGGCTGAATCTTGAAGAATGAGTTGTGAGCTATATAGGTTTGGGGCCCTTTAGAATCTCTGGTATGTCGGTTAATAACAAATCCATTGTTCTTCCTTTTTATTGCAAAGGAAGTTTTTCACCCAATAATTTATTTATTTGTAAAACCCCAGAGTTCCAGGTACTTGATAGACTTTGTGGTAGAGGCACCGGTGAATAGACAAAGAGGAATAAAAGTTCACATTCTGAGACAGATTCAAGAACGTCTTGTATTTTTCCTGTACCATCCAAGTGTTTTCCAGTTACTTACTATGTATTATTCTAATACACCAACTAGCTTCTCCTATTTCTCAAGTGACATTCTTCATCTTGTCTTCTGGACAAGCGGTTTTACAAGACAGAGTTAAAATTCTGGAATGTAGCCAACATTCATGATTTATGTTCTAAGTAATTGATTACTAACCACAATGAAAGGATTAAATTTTAGGAAAATTACTTTACAAAATACAACAGAATCAAGGTTACTCCTGTGTAAATAGTTTTCAATCTCTTGAATTCCTAGCTCCTAAAGCTTTCTTGAGTAGAAGCAAAAGGAGGGTGTTTCAGGACACATGAGAGAGAATTACAGCCAGAGTTTGTAAGGTTGGACATAGCTGTGGAACTGTCTGACAGTTGTGAATGTCATCTGTCACACATGCCTGGTTGAGAGTCATTGGTAAACCATGAGCTCCTTAAAAGCGTAGTCCATGACCTAATTATTTTTTTCCTCCCCACAGAGACAGAATGTTAAGTTCATTTGTTCATTCATTCACTCATCCATTGAACAAATGTGTTTTGTGGTATTTCTCTCCTCTCATCTATTAAACTTTAAAGACCTTGCAGGCATTATGGCAGCTGGGGAATCAAAGACTTATATGTGCTAAGTCACTTCAGTCATGTCTGACACTTTGCGACCCTATGGGCTCTCGCCTGCAAGGCTCTCTGTCCATGTACATTTGCAGGCACTAATACTGGAGCCTAATAATATGGGCCTAACAGAAGCCTAGATCTGATAGATAGAGTCCCTAATGAACTATGGAATGAGGTTCGTGACATTGTACAGGAGACAGGGATCAAGACCATTCCCAGAGAAAAGAAATGCAAAAAAGCAAAATGGCTGTCTGGGGAGGCCTTACAAATAGCTGTGAGAAGAAGAGAAGCGAAAAGCAAAGGAGAAAAGGAAAGATATAAGCATCTGAATGCAGAGTTCCAAAGAATAGCAAGAAGAGATAAGAAAGCCTTCCTCAGCTATTAATGCAAAGAAATAGAGGAAAACAATAGAATGGGAAAGACTAGGGATCTCTTCATGAGAATTAGAGATACCAAAGGAATATTTCATGCAAAGATGAGCTCGATAAAGGACAGAAATGATATGGACCTAACAGAAGCATAAGATATTAAGAAGAGATGGCAAGTATACACAGAAGAACTGTACAAAAAAGATCTTCATGACCCAGATAATCATGATGGTGTGATCACTGACCTAGAGCCAGACATCCTGGAATGTGAAGTCAAGTGGGC
>NW_011494766.1:975641-985059 GCF_000754665.1 Bison bison bison | reverse complement strand
ATGGGGAAACAGTGGAAACAGTGTCAGACTTTATTTTTCTGGGCTCCAAAATCACTACAGATGGTGACTGCAGCCATGAAATTAAAAGACGCTTACTCCTTGGAAGGAAAGTTATGACCAACATAGATAGCATATTCAAAAGCAGAGACATTACTTTGCCAACAAAGGTCTGTCTAGTCAAGGCTATGGTTTTTCCTGTGATCATGTATGGATGTGAGAGTTGGACTGTGAAGAAGGCTGAGCGCTGAAGAATTGATGTTTTTGAACTGTGGTGTTGGAGAAGACTCCTGAGCGTCCCTTGGACTGCAAGGAGATCCAACCATCCATTCTGAAGGAGATCAGCCCTGGGATTTCTTTGGAAGGAATGATGCTAAAGCTGAAACTCAAGTACTTTGGCCACCTCATACAAAGAGTTGACCCATTGGAAAAGACTCTGATGCTGGGAGGGATTGGGGGCAAGAGGAGAAGGGGACGACAGAGGATGAGATGGCTGGATGGCATCACTGACTCGATGGACGTGAGTCTGAGTGAACTCCGGGAGTTGGTAATGGACAGGGAGGCCTGACGTGCTGCGATTCATGGGGTTGCAAAGAGTCAGACACGACTGAGCTACTGATCTGAGGAAAACAGAAGCAGAAGATATTAAGAAGAGGTGGCAAGAATACACAGAAGTGCTATACAAAAAAGATCTTCAAGACCACGATGTGATCACTCACCTAGAGCCAGACATCCTGGAATGCAAAGTCAAGTGGGCCTTAGGAAGCATTGCTACAAACATAGCTAGTGGAGGTGATGGAATTCCAGTTGAGCTATATCAAATCCTGAAAGATGACACTGTGAAAGTGTTGCACTCAATATGCCAGCAAATTTGGAAAACTCAGGAGTGGCCACAGGACTGAAAAATGTCAGTTTCATTCCAATCCCAAAGAAAGGCAGTGCCAAAGAATGCTCAAATTACCACACAATTGCACTCATCTCACATGCTAGCAAAGTAATGCTCAAAATTCTCCAAGCCAGGCTTCAGCAATATTTGAACCATGAACTTCCAGATGTTCAAGCTGGATTTAGAAAAGGCAGAGGAACCAGAGATCAAATTGCCAACATTTGATCATCATTGGATTATTGAAAAAGCAAGAGAGTTCCAGAAAAATATCTACTTCTGCTTTATTGATTATGTCAAAGTCTTTGACTCTGTGGATCACCACAAACTGTGGGAAAATTTTTCAAGAGATGGGAATACCAGACCACCCGACTTGCCTCCTGAGAAATCCGTATTCAGGTCAAGAAGCAACAGTTAGAACCAGACATGGAACAACAGACTGGTTCCAAATTGGGAAAGAAGTACCTCAAGGCTGTGTATTTTCAACCTGCTTATTTAACTTATATGTAGAGTACATCATGTGAAATGCCAGGCTGGATGAAACACAAGAAGGAAGATTGTGGAGAAATTACCAGGAGAAATATCAATAACCTCAGATATGCAGATGACACCACCCTTATGACAGAAAGTGAAGAGGAACTAAAGATCCTCTTGATGAAAGATGAGAGTTGGTCTCCAAATCACTGTAGATAGTGACTGCAGCCTTGAAATTAAAAGATGCTTGCTCCTTGGAAGAAAAGTTATGACTAACCTAGACAGCATATTAAAAAGCAGAGACATTACTTTGCCAACAAAGGTCTGTCTAGTCAAAGCTATGGTTTTTCCAGTAGTCATGTATGGATGTGAGAGTTGGACTATAAAGAAAGCTGAGCACTGAAGAATTGATGCTTTTGAACTGTGGTGTTGGAGAAGACACTTGAGAGTCCCTCAGATTACAAGGAGATCCAACCAGTCCCTTCTAAAAGGAACCAGTCCTGAATAATCATTGGAAGGACTGATGTTGAAGCTGAAACTCCAATACTCTGGCCACCTGATGCAAAGAACTCACTCATTGGAAAAGACCCTGATGCTGGGAATGATTGAGGGCAGGAGGAGAAGGGGACAACAGAGGATGAGATGATTGGATTGCATCACTGACTCTGTGGACATGAGTTTGAACAAGCTCCGGGAGTTGGTGATGGACAGGGAAGCCTGGCATGCTTCAGTCCATGGGGTCGCAAAGAGTCAGACACGACTGAGTGACTGAAGTGAACTGAACTGCATATTGGAGAGGGTTGCCATTTCCTTCTCTAGGGGATCTTCCAGACCCATGTCTCTGTATCTCCTGCATTGCAGGCAGATTTTTACCACTGATTTCTCCAAGGGCTCAGCAGGTAAAGAAACTCCCTGCAATGCAGTTGTCACAGGAGATACACGTTCGATCCCTGGGTCAGGAAGATCCCCTGGAGAAGGAAATGGCTACCCACTCCAGTATACTTGCTTGGAGAATCCCTGTGGAAAGAGGACCCTGGCAGGCTACAGTCCATGGGGTTGCAAAGAGTTGAATACAACTGAGCTGAGCACACAAGGGGAATCTGACTAGGGCAGCCAACTTGAAGACTTGTGTTTGTCAAATTCTCCTCAATAAGGAAGGAGCTATGTGCAATAAAAGCAGAAATCAATTTCTGTGTGTCAGACTTCATCCAGGGTGCTAAGAACTCAACCATGAAGGAAGCATACAAAATAATACATGTCTTCATGTAACAATGCTTTAACTGGGAGGATAGAAAGTAAATAAGATAGATGAAAATTTTAATGTGCTAGTGATAAATATCATAGAAAAAATAGAGAAAGAAGAGAGGAGAGGGAAATAATAGGAAAGTGATAACATTGGTGGGACTTGCAATTTTAGATGGATGTCCTTGGAAGGCCTCTCTGAGAAGGTGATATTTTTATTAAGACCTGAGGGAGATAAAGACAGATAATCATTATCCACAAAGCATTATGAATGAAGTGAATGAAGTGATTGAATAAAGATTGTTTCACTGTTAAATAAAGTTTAACACTGATGAATCAAGCAAGGAAAGGAATTCAGAATATTTTTTTTGCCTATTTCCTGAGGTCAAATTTTAAGTTCATGGCATTCATAAAGAGCAGACTGGCCCTACTTTAGTATGAGGAGTGGAAGGAATAGATGGAAAGAAATAATGGCATGGCAGAGCTTTAAGGAAGGAAATGGTGGAAGTAAATCACAGTTGTGCAGAGATTCCTCACTTAATACTGAGTTTGGATGCTGCTTCTAACCTCATCTTCTCACAGGAACCAAACTATGTCTTCCTGCTTTATTAATCTTTCATTTATCATCCTTTTCCTCCCTAGACCATGCTTCTATTTAGGAAGATTTGTATTAGACCTTCTTAGAATCAAATAGGCGTGTATATATATATATATATATTTTTTTTTTCTAATTAAACTCTTGATCATTAATTTCCCTTTAAAAACTTTTTCAGGCTGTTAACAAAAATAAATTATCAGTAATTGCTAGTAACGGCTGATTTGTCTAGGATTATCACTGGAGTATAAAATGCAATTTAAAATCTCATTATGATTATTATTCCATTTCATTCACTAAATATGGTGACCTTCTAATTTAGAAATTTAAGATTCTTATTAGATAAATGTTAAAATGGTGCTTGCATAATTATAATGATCATTTTCTAGTTTCCATTTGTTTATATATGATTTTGTTTCACTGCCAGTGTGAGATGGAGTTGGGAGGTAATCCATATCTCTTATTGTCTTTAATGAAGCCAGACCTTAAAGAGACTAGTGCTGCTGATGCTAGTCTCTAGCACTGAAACAGTGCTGCTGTTCACATTATTTTACTTTTTGGAAAAATATAATTTTTTTACAAAATATTTTATTTGTATTAATATGTAATGGGTTTCAGTTCAGTTCAGTTCAGTTGCTCAGTCATATCTGACTCTTTACAACCCCATGAACTGCAGCATGCCAGGCCTCCCTATCTATCACCAACTCCCAGAGTCCACCCAAACCCATGTCCATTGAGTTGGTGATGCCATCCAACCATCTTATCCTCTGTCGTCCCCTTCTCCTCCTGCCCTCAATCTTTCCCAGCATCAGGGTCTTTAAAAATTAGTCAGCTCTTCGCAACAGGTGCCCAAAGTATTGGAGTTTCAACTTCAACATCAGTCCTTTCAATGAACACCCAGGACTGATTGATCTCCTTTGGGATGGACTGGTTGGATCTCCTTGCAGTCCAAGGGACTCTCAAGAGTCTTCTCCAACACCACAGTTCAAAAGCATCAATTCTTCAGTGCTCAGCTTTCTTCATAGTCTAACTCTCACATCCATACATGACCAAAGGAAAAACCATAGCCTTGACTAGACGGACCTTTTTTGACAAAAAAATGTCTCTGCTTTTTAATATGCTGTCTAGGTTGGTCATAACTTTCCTTCTAAGGAGTAAGCATCTTTTAATTTCATGGCTCCAATCACCATCTGCAGTGATTTTGGAGCCCCCCAAAATAAAGTCAGCCACTGTTTCCACTATTTCCCCATCTATTTGCTATGAAGTGATGGGACCAGATGCCATGATCTTCGTTTTCTGAATGTTGAGCTTTAAGCCAACTTTTTCACTCTCCACTTTCACTTTCATCAAGAGGCTTTTTAGTTCCTCTTCACTTATGGCCCTTATTCTTTTGTTTTCTATGTTTAAAATCTTAGCCTTATTTTGCTGTGGGTCTTTTTGGAGGCAGTTGGCATTAACTTGCAACAAGAGAAACATCAGTTGCTTCCCAGATTGATCTTTATTTCAGACATTTGCAAATTTCAGTTTTATACACTTTTTGTGTTTTACTGGGTAGTCTATATATTGTTGGTTTTCTGGGAGAAGGAGAAGGGAAGGAATTATGAATTACAGTATCATATCATTGGGACCAGAGAAGGCAATGGCACCCCACTCCAGTACTCTTGCCTGGAAAATCCCATGGACAGAGGAGCCTGGTGGGCTGCAGTCCATGGGGTCGCTAAGAGTCGGACACGATTGAGTGACTTCATTTTCACTTTTCACTGTCGTGCATTGGAGAAGGAAATGGCAACCCACTTCACTGTTCTTGCCTGGAGAATCCCAGGGAGGGGGAGCCTGGTGGGCTGCCATCTATGGGGTCACACAGAGTCGGACACGACTGAAGCGACTTAGCAGACTTAGCAGCAGCAGCATCAGGACATCATCCATTTTTGTAGGAAGAAAGTGTAATATAACATCAAAATAATATTTCTGTTTCATTTTGGGCTTTTAATCAAAACAGCTACATGATAACTATGAAGTCTAGAAAAATGGTACTGATGAACCGATTTGCAGGGCAGGGGTAGAGATGCAGACGTAGAAAACAGATTTGTGGACACAGCAGGGGAAGGAGAGGGTGGGATGAATTGAGAGAGTAACATTGGAACATATATTACCATATGTAAAACAGATAGCAGGTGGGAAGATGTTGTATAACACAGGAAGCTCAACCCGCTGCTCTGTGACAACTTAGAGGGGTGGGATGGGGTTGAGGGGATAGGATGGGGTGGGGGGATAGGAAGGAGGTTCAGGAGGGAGGGGATATATGTATACTTATGACTGATTGATATTGTTGTACAACAGAAACTAATACAACATTGTAAAGCAGTTATCTTCCAATTAAAAAAAAAAAGCAGTTTGCCATCTACCTTTAAATAACACTGTAAATAAAAGATGCTATTCTAACTTGCTCTTATTAGATACATTTTTTAGCAAATAAAAACATTAAGTAAAAAAAAAGCTGCATGTCTCATATATGTATTTCTTAGTTAAAAAGAAATGTAAAAGATAAAGGGGAACAAAGAATATCAAGTCTCCTTAGCATTATTGGTTTTCCGTGTGTTGCCATATGACATCAATCTTATCTAAGGTGATTTTAGAGATGTATAAGGAACATGGTCATGACTAAATGTCTAAAAGAATGAACTTTGATTTACTTATAGTTACTTGTAAAGTTCCTTATAGATAACCTTGTAAAATAGTAAGGGCAAGGTGATAATATTCCAAATTTATATAGTAATGTGCTAATTGAATTCAAGGAGGCTCCATGACTCAAAGGTTGCACCTTATACTATATGCCAAAGTTGGGAAGAATCTCATGACTTCTGTTTTTCAGTTCTGTGCTGTGTCTGCTTCTTGACCTGGCCTTGTTTTTGGAAAAGGTTTAGTTCTAACCAGTCAAGCAATTTAAGCATTTACTGTTCTAGAGTTCTGTGATGGGGGAGGTCTGTTGTACACAGATTCTCTACAGCACAGATGTTATTTCCTCTGAGAAGACATCATTCTGTTAGCTGCTGTGACTGACTACTGAGTGGACAGGTGCTCATAGGCAGGTCAGAACCATAAGTGGGTTCTCAGTAGCTAATTTTTTCTCTTTGGGAAATAACAGCATTTCCTGAAACATCTGCTCCCGTGCAGTCTCTTCTGCAGTCATTCCATTGGAACTGCTGATTTAAAAAGAGCATTGCTTTTGTGCTGCTTGCATTTTCCTGGGCTCTATTGCAAGAATACTTGGGAGCAAGTAGTGGGAATTGTGAATTTGCTTAGGATCATGGAGAAGGTACCTGTCTTCCTTTAACGATTTCCCAAGGAGACAGAATGGGGACCAGATACCCAAAGAATTTACTATTATCTCAAATAATAACCATCGCAATAGTACCGTTTCCTCCATGAAGTGCTTTCTCTTTTTTGAAATAGCAGAGTATTGTTTTTATAAAAATCTAAGCAAGGTATAAAGTACTAAGAAGAAGAGAAAAATCAACCCAGTGCCCACCACTCAGAGAAAACAAGTTAACATTATAGTGAATATCCTACAAGATTCATTTCTAATCTCTCTCTTTTGGGGATATCTGTGTTACCAAAGATGATGTCATCCTTGTTTCTGGTGTATATTTATTGATCTTATATTTTCCATAGATTGTAAACTCTCTTTAAATACAGAGATGGAGATGGTACCTCATATATCTTTGGGCAGTATCTAACAAGAAACTGCATATTTGGTAGGTTTTAAAGAAGACTTTATAAAATGTAGAAGTCAGATATATAAATTCTACTTTAAGACTCTAATTTTGGATAGTCATTGCTTTCCTTGGAGCAGATTGCAAATAGAAGACAGTAACAGCAGAAGATTAAGGAAATTAGATGAAGTCATGAAGCACATAGATTTTTCTTTGTGTCTCCTGGGTGTTTCACAGTCCCACTGGATTGCAACCCGCAGGTGCCCTGGTGATGGTTCTGGTCCACTGATGCATCCTCATAAATGACACTAGGTGCCACTCCTTGCTGTGCCCTGAGCAGTGGCAGTCAGCATGTGGGGTTTGACTGCTGAACTTTCAGTGCCTTCAGCCTCTAGTGGATTTTAGTAATGTGTGTCTTGGCAAAAGGACAGAGTATTAGCTCAAATGTCATGTTTAAAGGGTAGGCAGCCTGTCTGTGTGGTTCTTTCTAATTGAGTAGCCGCCAACGAAGTTTGAAGTATAATTTTAATAAGAAGTCATTTTTCTATCTCTTAATCAAAAGTGATGCAGTTGAACAAAGCCACATCCTAGCAGATGGCCCCAGATTTCAACCTTTTCAGTCTGGGCACATTTATCCACGGGGTGTACTTTGATCCATTAGAAGGGCTTCGACTCAGGAGACAGCTAGATATTTTCTAGTAAACTTCTTAGCACTCTGCCTAGAGGAGAAACTTTTAAATATATGCACCGTGCTAGACATTGAGCCAGTCTGGTCATTTATCTGCTGGGCACTTATAAGAAAAAGAGTGTTAAAGATATAATAGATTTTATCATCTGAAGCATACGGATTTCACTTAGCTTCTTTCAATTGCCCAAGAAGCACTTCTTTCCCTTCTTTCATTTTTCTTCAGTGAAATCATACCCATTCTCCCTCCATTCTCCCTACGCAGAACATAATCTTTTTCTCTTTGGAGCCCCTACTTATTGAAGTTCATAGAGATGTTGTGAAATTAATATGAGAAATTAAGTTGGTTATTAAATAGTATCAGGGATTTATAAAACTTATTTATTAATTTATTAAATAATATCACAATTTATAAAAATAGGCATCTTATACTAATTTCGGAGAAGGCAATGGCACCCCACTCCAGTACTCTTGCCTGGAAAATCACTTGGACAGAGGAGCCTGGTAGGCTGCAGTCCCTGGGGTCACTAAGAGTCGGGCATGACTGAGCGACTTCACTTTCACTTTTCACTTTCATACATTGGAGAAGGAAATGGCAACCCACTCCAGTATTCTTGCCTGGAGAATCCCAGGGACCGGGAAGCCTGGTGGGCTGCCATCTATGGGGTCGCACAGAGTCGGATACGACTGAAGTGACTTAGCAGCAGCAGCAGCATACTAATCTTTTCCACCCCACATTAGCAATTCTTGCCTCAGAACTTTTGATGTTGCAGAGTAAATCTGTTGGAAAAATTTAATTTAATTCTATTGATTTTATTATTTAAAAAATTTTACCTTTTTGTTTCAAAATTATTTCAGACATAAAAATTGCAAAAATGATACAAAGAATTCCCATGTATTTTTAAACCAGTTTCCTCAAATGTTAATATTTTTCCATATTTTCTTTATCATTGTCTATCTGTATACAATTTTTCTGTTTATTTGTTGCAGGCATGATCCTTAAGGAGAATTTTAGACAAAGACTTACAGTCATTTTGTTGATGGCTTTTTCTATGGGTTCAGTAAATAATATTTTAAAAATAGAAAAGTACTAATACTATTGGCAGTCAACATTCATTAACTAAATGCTGTGGTATTACATCAATCAGGGTTCCACAATAAAACATACACACACACACACACACACACACATGGTGCTGCTAGTGGTAAAGAACCCGCTTACTAATGCAGGAGATATAAGAGATATGGGTTCAATCCCAGGGTCGGAAAGATTCCCTGGAGAATAGCATGGCAACCCACTCCAGTATTATTTCCTGGAGAATCCCCATGGACAGAGGAACCTGGCAGCTATAGTCCATGGGGTCATAAAGAGTTGGACACAACTGAAGTGACTTAGCACACACAAACCTATATATATAGAGAGATTGGCTTCTGTTATTATGTGATTGTGGATGGGGCAATCCAAAATCTGTAGGCAAGCCATGTGGAAGCCTACAAACTCAAGCAGAAGCTGACAGTGCAGTCCATAGGTGGAATTTCTTCATCAGCAGGAAAACTGTAGTTCTGCTTTTATTCCTTTCAGTTGACTCTATCAGGCTGACTCAAATTACTAAGAATAATCTCGCTTACTTAAAGTCCAATAATTATAGACATTAATAACATCTAAAAAATACCTTTGCAGCAACATCTAGATTAACATTTGATTGAATGAGTATTTATTATAGGCTAGTCAAGTTGGCCAGAGAAGGCAATGGCACCCCACTCCAGTACTCTTGCCTGGAAAATCCCATGGATGGAGGAGCCTGGTGGGCTGCAGTCCCTGGGGTCAC
>NW_011494766.1:963800-975541 GCF_000754665.1 Bison bison bison | reverse complement strand
TGGGGTCACTAAGAGTCAGGCATGACTGAGCGACTTCACTTTCACTTTTTACTTTCATGCATTGGAGAAGGAAATGGCAACCCACTCCAGTGTTCTTGCCTGGAGAATCCCAGGGATGGGGGAACCTGGTAGGCTGTTGTCTCTGGGGTCGCACAGAGTCGGACATGACTGAAGCGACTTAGCAGCAGCAGCAGCAGCAGTCAAGTTGGCACAAAAAACTGACCATCACGTATTATCCTATTTATTATTCACAGCTGTGGCAAAGGCGTTATTATCCCTACTTTATAAGTGAAGAAACTGAGGTTAAGTAATTTGCTGGCAGTCATATAATTAGTAAGTGGAAGAGGTGCATTTTTGAGCCCATATAGTCTAACTCCAGAACCCTTTCTCTTGACCACTACACTAGACTGTCTACCTCAGAACAAAGAAATGGGCTTTTAGCTTATTTGCAACATCTCAAGAGAACTCCAGTGTATAAAGAACTGACAAATTAATTAAACTCAATAGATATTATTTGTTTACTATGTGCCAGGAACTGTAAGCAATAAGAATACAGTGACAAAAATCTTCCTCTCAAGAAGCCCATCTGAGTAGAAAGAGGTAGTGAAGCATCACTCATACACATATCTACACCAAGTGAGGCAGAGAGAGCACTGTCCTGAGGAAACCAGTGGTCTGAGGTTTAGGAAAATTTGGCTCCTGGTTCTGTTACTAAACAGCATCCTACCTTGGTCTGCTCAACTTTAGGCAAGTTACACAGCTCTTTTCTGAATTTATCTGCCAAATAAGAGGAAATGAATTGATTATGAAAGTCATTGATCCAAGAGGATTGTGCTCACCATTGTCTTGAAATTTGTACAATCAGAGGGCTAAGCACTTAATATTATTATCTCACTGAGTCTTCATAACAATCTACTCATTATCATCCCCATGATACAGATGAACAAATTGAGATAAGACAATTTAATATCTTGATCAAGGATAGAAAGTAGAAGAGTCTGCTAAAACCCAAATAATTAGGCTTTTGAGTCCAAATTCTTAATCTGTATGTTAGCTTTCCCTGAAATACATTGTGAAGGTCTTAGTGAATTTTGAATATGTGCTTCTTGGTTTACAAAACCAGTACTCTAATAATTCTTGAGCTAAGAAGCCTTTAAAACATATATACAAAATCATCAAGTACAAATATGTGTTTTATGACATGTGTATGCTGTGTGCTGTGCTTAGGTTGCTCAGTTGTGTCCAACTATTTGCAACCCCATGAACTGTAGCCTGCCAGGCCTCCCAGGCCATGGGGATTCTCCAGGCAAGAATACTGGAGTGGGTTGTCATGCCTTCCTCCAGGAGGATCCCAGGGATCAAACCCAGGTCTCCCACATTGCAGGTGGATTCTTTACCACCTGAACCACCAGGGAAGCCCAAGAATACTGGAGTGGGTAGTGTATCCCTTCTCCAGGGGATCTTCCTGACCCAGGAATTGAACTGGGGTCTCCTGCATAGCAGGCGGATTCTTTACCAGCTGAGCTACCAGAGAAGCCCATGACATATATATGCTTATTCCTAAATCTATTCTTTTCCTTTCTTTTCATACCATTGTTTGTGTGTTTATTATAAAATAATGGCTATCAGAAAATTAATAAAAACCTGGATTTTGCCCAGTATTTTAGATCTTGCATTGGATTTTGAAGCAGGGCATACAGTTATGCTGGACACAGTTTAAAAAGAAAAAGGTTGGTTAAAACACTGTCATAGGTCCATTTATTTGTTAAATATACCTCAATAAAAATAATTTTTCAAAACTATTAGAATATGTTCAGAAAGAATGAATTTAGGAAACAAGTTGAAGAGAGATAATCTGGAAAGTGCAGAACACCACCTTGGCTGAGATGCAAGAGTAAGTGAAAAGCTGCTGATTTGACCATTGTGGGTCATAACCTATTAGAACTCCTAAGGCATGCTAAAGACATAATTGTGTAATTTTTTGGTGTCCAGCTGTGGCCTTCATTACTGAAAACCTGGATTTTTAGAACAAAGCAAATGGAACATAAGTTCTGTGAAAAGAATATCTTAGTGGTTAGTTAACACCAAAGCTGTCAAAACTGGAGAGAAAAAATTGCTGTTTGTAACATGGAACAACAGACTGGTTCCAAATTGGAAAAGGAGTATGTCAAGGCTGTATATTGTCACCCTGCTTATTTAACTTTTATGCAGAGTACATCATGAGAAACGCTGGCCTGGATGAAGCACAAGCTGGAATCAAGATTGCCGGGAGAAATAGCAATAACCTCATATATGCAGATGACACCACCCTTATGGCAGAAACTGAAGAACTAAAGAGCCTCTTGATGAAAGTGAAAGAGGAGAGTGAAAAAGTTGGCTTAAAGCTCAACATTCAGAAAACGAAGATCATGGCATCTGGTCCCATCACTTCATGGCAAATAGATGGGGAAACAGTCAGACTTTATTTTTGGGGGCTCCAAAATCACTGCAGATGGTGATTGGAGCCATGAAATTAAAAGATGCTTACTCCTTGGAAGGAAAGTTATGACCAATCTAGACAGCATATTAAAAAGCAAAGACATTACTTTGCCAACAAAGGTCCATCTAGTCAAGGCTATGGTTTTTTCTGTGGTCATGTATGGATGTGAGAGTTGGACTATAAAGAAAGCTGAGCACCAAAAAATTGATGCTTTTGAACTGTGGTGTTGGACTCTTGAGAGTCCCTTGGACTGCAAGGAGATCCAACCAGTCCATCCTAAAGGAGATCAGTCCTGGGTGTTCATTGGAAGGACTTATGTTGAAGCTGAAACTCCAATACTTTGGCCACCTGATGAGAAGAGCTGACTAATTTTTAAAGACCCTGATGCTGGGAAAGATTGAAGGCAGGAGGAGAAGGGGATGACAGAGGATGAGATGGTTGGATGGCATCACTGATTCAATGGACATGGGTTTGGGTAAACTCTGGGACTTGGTGATGGACAGTGAGGCCTGGCGTGTTGCCGTTCATGGGGTCGCAAAGAGTCAGACACGACTGAGAGACTGAACTGAACTGAACTGAACATCCACTGATTTATAGTAAAAGTGTCCTTATCCCTTGGAGATCCAGAACCCTCTAGGAGTGACTGCTGTGTTGAGATGGAGTAGATTCTAATTCCTTTATTTTGTAAATAAGGATGCTGATGTCCAGAGATCAGTGATGTGCCTGGGGTTATATGCAGATCGTGAGCCAAGTCAGGGCAAGAACCCAGTGTTCTTTGAGGGCCTCCACTTACGAGGAAGACAACAAATGTGATTGGGAGAATGTCTCTCCAAATTGCTGCAACTTCAGTTTTTCCATCTGTATGCTTAAATCAGTGCCTATGCATGGCACTGTTTTTGCCCATCTCCTCTAGGACCTGTGCTGGACACAACAAATGGCCAATATATAATAATAATAGGCTGAGTATTTAGGATATGTTAGATGCTCCAGTAAGCAAGTTATATATGTTATATTGTTAAATTCTCACAACCAATCTGTGAGGTAGGTTTTATTATCCTCTTTTTACAAATAAGTGAATTGATGGTTAGAGAGATTTAGTAACTTGGTTAAGATTGCCCCATCAGAGAGCAGTGAAGCAAGACTTTGACTTTTGGAAATCTTACCCCAGGAACAAAATTCTCCAGTACTCCACTGTATTGTCAGGATAGCTGCCGGGGTCCAGCCCCGGCTGATCCAGGGTATTCGAAGCGGGGATGGCATCGGCGAGGGTCAGGATACAATAGCTTCAATTAGATATTAATTAAAGATATAAAGAGTAATAGAATAAGGATAGCTCAGTAGGAAAATTCAGTGGAGAAAAGAGGCTGAGTAGCTTGGTTTACGCAGGAGACCAATTAAACTTCAAGACAAGAAGTTTGCACCATTTACGTAGGCCACAGGCGTCCTTCTGTTCTCCCGAAAGAGAGGAGACACTGAGGCCTCCCCGGTCGGATCTTAGAAGCCCAGGCATAATTAGTAAGCATGGTGGGTTCCGCGCTCTAGATGGAGACTCAGCCAGAGTGAGAGAGAGAGAGACATGGGGAGACCAGTCTTTTGAGGAACTGATCCCAATTCTTTATTTTCCATGGTCTACTTTTATACACTGAGATGTTATGCAAAAGTCACGCAGGGTCAGCAGTCCTGACTTTTATCAAAGTCAGGTGCTTCATACAAATGTATACAGAGGTCTTAGGGGTGTTACATCATCTTCTGGCCAGGGGGCCTGCTGACAATTTATGACCCTCTCCTTGTGACAGTGGTCAGTCAACCAGGACACTTATTTCTCCAGGGGTGATTATTCCTAAAACAGATGCCACCCAAATAAAGTTACATTCCTATAGGGTGAGGGTGTAGTGGGGTTTAGTTAAGGAAAGAATTTACTTAGCCTAAGATCTTACGTGATTAATATCAAAGGTTAATACTTATTTCTTCTATATATTCATTAATGTGTGTAAGGGCAGGGGATATGGAGACTTAGCAACAAACATTGGCTCAACAAATGAAAAACCCTTCACCAACACAATTTCTAATCAGCCCATTATACTTATACTAATAGTTTTCTAACTTTTCTAAGGAACCTGTTTTTAGAAGGTTTAAAGCATCTCGTGCCTCTCACGGTTGGGAGGCTGTGAGCAATCACATGTGGCTGGACAAGCCTGTCAGGTAGGCTACAGAACCTTCAGAGGAGTTTGTAGGTTAAAACACTCTTGTCACGCCCAGGAGTTTTTATTAACTGGAGCTGTAAGTTAACTCCTTCTCCGAAAGAGGTGGTGGGGGACAGCCCCCCGTAAAGTCAGAGGTGTAGATGAGCACAAAGTAGTAAAGTAGGCAGGCTCTGGTTATGGGGGTAGATGCTTGAGGATTTCCAGGGGGACTCCTGAGGCTTGATCCCGCCTTTGCGTATGTTGAGCCTCCTTCCTCATGACCTTTGTCATGGGCCAAGTGCCTCACTCTGGCCCCCAACAGATAGCATATGAGCTTCTGCTACTCCCTCCGTAGACCCATCACTAATGAGATATGCACTCTCCTCACATGCTCCAAACTGCCTCAAAATCCTTGTCATCAAGTTACTCCAGGCATCTACTACCAATCAATCAGATCAGAATAGGTTTGTGAGATAATCCTTTCTAATTTCCCTGGATTAGATGATCTCTAGGGACTCTTCTAGCTCCAAAATTCTAGTTTGTGATTTTAAGGATTAAAGGAAGATATGAGATATTCAGTTCAGTTCAGTTCAGTTCAGTCGCTCAGTCGTGTCCAACTCTTTGCCATCCCATGAATTGCAGCATGCCAGGCCAATATTAATATTTACAAAAACTGGAATTAGGATGTTTTGAATGGCTGAGCTGATGTCCTGAATATTCTTACTTCTCAGACTTAGTTTGAAACCTTTGGTTAAAGTAGGAAGGACTGAAACAGGTGAAATTGTCCATCAGGTACTTTATGAGGTAGCTCATATAGAACTACTCTAATGTCCAGTTGACAATGTCAAATGAGAGAAGGCCATTCTCCCCGAGACTGCAAGAAACCCACAGCATCAAGAGGATCCAGTTTCAGCATCTTTTGTAAAATATTGTCTTGTTTGTGATAGACATCTTCTGCAGAGGGCTCCTTCAAGAGATTATAGTAGTACAAACTCTATATCCATGCTTCCTTGGCTCTTGATTAATTAGCTGATGACTGCGGGCCAGTTATTTAACCCCTCTGCTCCAGCTTCCTCACGTATAAAAATGGAATAATTACAGAACCTACTGTGTAGGGTTTTGGTATGGATTCAGTGAGCTGATATACATAAATCACTTAAAATAGCACCGTAGAATAAAAAGCATTGTAGATATATTGATCAGTTTATTGCATTATACATTTTTATATAGAGAGAGTTTATATTATATGTATATATATTTACTATGTCATTACATGTAGTAAAATACAAAGCTTTTTCTTTCAGCCTTGATTTCTCTCTCTCTTGATTTGTCATGGTATTTTATTTGCAATTTAATATTATTCTAAATTTAAAAATTAATTTTAAAAATTATTAGCATGAATTTTACCATTCATATAATATTGTTAAATGTCAGTATCAAATGTAAATATAAAGGCATTTAACTTGTATGAAGAATCACTAAAATTACTCAATTTGTTTTTCATAGCTTCACAATACAATCCATAACTGTGAAATTGCTGTGCAAAACTAAATCAGTTATTACTTCACTTGATGAGCACACATTTTACTAAGAAATGTAGACTTACTGATGAATAAGAAAGGACTAGAAGGTAAAGAGGAGAAGGCAATGGCACCCCACTCCAGTACTTTTGCCTGGAGAATCCCATGGACAGAGGAGCCTGGTGGGCTGCCTTCTGTGGGGTCGCACAGAGTCGGACACGACTGAAGCGACTTAGCAGCAGCAGCAGAAGGTAAAGAAACTGTAGTTGCTTCTGTCTTTCTCTTTTCTTCTATGTCCTCATTTTCAGTGTGAGGGGTTGGCTAAAACAGGGAAGTAACTACATAAAAAAAGGTATGATAGGGTTCATTGGTTTTTTGTGTTTCTTAGGATGCTACTGTGTTTTTCCTGTGTTTGAAGTAAATTTTGGTTCAAATGAAAATTGTGACCTCTTGGAGCTGTCTGCTTACTCAGTTGTAGTTGTAGCATACTTCCCTTGTACTTGAGTCTCTCTGAACTCCCACACATAGTCTACTGCAATTCTTTGCTCATAAGACATCATGAATGCAATATCCAAATGGAGTGGTGAGAAATGGAGGTGGATGTTTACATTGCATATTATGTGTATTACTTCTGCTCGTGTGCATTCTCCACTGTCCTGACATACTTCACTTAAAAATACAAGTCCAAGATAAAATTATTAAGAATTTCAAGACAGCATTATACTAAGTATGGGGATTTTGGATCGAAGGACCTGTATGATTGTACAAGTCACATGTTCATGAGGTTGACTGTACTTCCATCTGCAGGTCATAGACTATTTCTCCCTCATGGGACTGTAAGGAACAGCTCCTTCTAGAAATACTATCATGATTTTGACAGCCCAAATTGATCACAACCCTGAATTTCTGAAGAGTTTACCTTCTTTTTGCTTGCCATAGATGCTCCAAACTGCCTTTTAAGATTAGTTATCTCTTAACCTTTGTTCTATCTCTCTACAACATTATAAGCTTCTTGAGACAAAGTCATCATATTGGCTCCATATATCATGCAACCTTGGCCTTGTTGAAGTTTGAATTACAAGTTTCTTATCTTATTAAAATGTAACACTCAGTACCTGTCATTGTTCTAGAGGAGGGCGTGGCAACTCATTCCAGTATTCTTGCCTGGAGTGTCCCATGAACAGAGAAGCCTAGTGGGCTACAGTCCATAGGGTTACAAAGAGTTGGACATGACTGAAGCAACTTAGCATGCATGCAGCTATCATTGTTAGAGCTTTTTTTAATTGTTATTCTCAATAAAAGAGTTCAGATGCTGAAATCAGACTGGCACTACTCAAATTGTTATTTCCTAGCTATGATATAGGGTAAGATACTTAATCATTTTATGCCTTGATTTTTCTTACATTTTGTTATAAGAATTAAATGCCATAATTAGTCTGAGTTAGTAGTACCTGTCACATGACAAATATATCTAGCTATTCTTATTATTTCATTACTCTTATTGTTATTATTAATTTAACTCCCAAGTGTATCATTATTCCCACTTTCAAGATGAGGAATATGAGAGATATCTAGGAGACACAGATTGCCAGTGTAAGACCTTGACTCCAGAATGGTGCCATCCAATATGGCAGGCATCAGACACATGCATCTACTGAACAGTTGAAATGTGGCTCATCTGAACTGAGATGTGGCATAAGTATAAAGGACACACTGGATTTTGAAGGCTTAATATCAAGTAAAGGATGCGAAAATCCTATTAATATATTTATATTGATTGCATGTTGAAATGAAAATGTTTTGGATATACTGGGTTAAATAAAGTATACTATTGAAATTAATTTCATCTATGTTCTTTTTACTTCAGTTCAGTTCAGTTCAGTCACTCAGTCATGTCTGACTCTTTGCAACCCCATGAATCGCAGCATGCCAGGCCTCCCTGTCCATCACCAACTCCCGGAGTTTACCCAAATTCATGTCCATCAAGCCGGTGATGCCATCCAGCCATCTCATCCTCTGTCATCCCCTTCTCCTCCTGCCCCCAATCCCTCCCAGCATCAGGGTCTTTTCCAATGAGTCAACTCTTCACATGAGGTGGCCAAAGTACTGGAGTTTCAGCTTCATCATCATTCCTCCCAAAGAAATCCCAGGACTGATCTCCTTTAGGATGGACTGGTTGGATATCCTTGTAGTCCAAGGAACTCTCAAGAGTCTTCTCTAACACCACAGTTCAAAAGCATCAATTCTTCGGCACTCAGCTTTCTTCACAGTCCAACTCTCGCATCTTTTTACTTAACCATGTCTTTAAAAACATAAGAAGAACAACTTTAAAATTACTGCTATGGCTTGACCCAGCAATCCCACTTCTGGGCTAAACACTGAGGAAATCAGAATTGAAAGAGACACATGTTCCCCAGTGTTCATTGCAGCACTGTTTACAATAGCTAGGACATGGAAACAACCTAGATGCCCATCGTCAGACAAATGGATAAGGAAGTTGTGGTACATATACACAATGGAATATTACCCAGCTGTTAAAAGGAACATGTTTGAGTCAGTTCTAATGAGATGGATGAAACTGGAGCCTGTTATACAGAGCTAAGTAAGTTAGAAAGAGAAACACCAATACAGTATATTAATGCATATATGGAATTTAGAAAGATGGTAGTGATGGCCCTATATGCAAGACAGCAAAAGAGACACAGATGTAAAGAACAGACTTTTGGACTATGTGGGAGAAGGTGAGGGTGGGGATGATTTGAGAGAATAGCCTTGAAACATGTATATTACCATATGTAAAATAGCTGACCAGTTGCAAGTTCAATGGGACGAAGCAGGGCACTCAAAGCTGGTGCTCTGGGACAAGCCAGAGGGATGTGGTGAGGAGGGAGGTGGGTGGGAGGGTTCAGGATGGGGGCACATATGTACACCCATAGCTGATTCATGTTGATGTATGGCAAAAAACTACCAACATACTGTGAAGTAATTAGCTTACAATTAAATTAATTAATTACAAAAGTTACTGGTATTGCTGTATTATATTACTGTAAGACAGCACTGCTTAAGAGGCTGTGGTTGTGGAGGCTGACAATCGAAAGTAAAGCCATCTTTAAGAACACATTCCACTGAGTGAGCTAATAAAGCTCTTTGGATTCCTTACTCATCTTTAAGATTTAATTTTAATAATCTTTAAGATTTAATTTTAATGACCACAGGAGGAAACTTTGGGTTTTACCTATCAATGTAGAAAACATTTTAAGCTGGTAATTGGTTTGCATTTCAGATGAACCTAATTCTTGACAGGGAGCTGAGAGGCTTTCTTTTATTCCACATGCCATTAATGGCGTAAGGAAGGGCACAAGCTTTAGAATGGACGATTTGAATCTCAGCCTTCTCATCTAGCTGTGTGACTTCAGACAAATGACATAGCCTTTTGATGTCTCAGTTTCTTTATCTGAAAAAGGGACAATAATATCTACTGAGCAGGGTTTCTTTGCCCTTTGGCGATGGTCTTCATTCATCCTTCTCTAGCCTCTTCTGTACTCTGGGAGGATGACCTATGAAATACATCAGTTACTATCCTTGCCCACTGGTTTCAGGTTCAGTTTGAACAATGGTAGTGAGCACCCCCTCGATGTCAAAATTCCATGAGAGAAAGTATGTGGATGACTTTTTTGGAGTAAGCATAGATGTTTGTATTCCATGTTGATGACCACTGAAAACTCTGCCTGTGAATGAGGCTCTAGGTAACCAATGGATACGATACTCATTCTGTGGATGCTCCAGTGCTTGATCAGTGGGCTTCTGTATAAATGGCCATGAGGCTGAGAAGAGTTATTATTCATGGACTCAACAACATAGACTTCTTTCCAAAAGACCAAGTGCTTACTGTGTCCACAGCAGGTCCATCTACATGGGACTATTTTCTAAAGGGAACATCTGGTTACTTAGTGACAGATTCATTATGTTAGACTGCTTAATTCATGGAAAGGACTTTGATTTGTCCTCATTGGATGAAGATATATTTCATGTGTATATTTGCTGTCCCTGTTCTCTGCTCCTCTGCCATTGCAGTGGTATCCCAGTATCATCTCTGACTCAGAGTTACATTTTCCAGCAAAAAGCATGCCATTGTCAGTTCATGCCCATGGAATTCACTGGTCTCATTATGTGTTACATCACCTTGAAGCCCCTACTTAACAGCACTGTGGACTGCCTAGTCCCCTTCATGGATCACAGCCTTGTTACAGTGAAAGGGCCCACGTAGCTCAATGAATCTATGAGCCATGCCACGCAGGGCCACCCAAGATGGATGGGTCATAGTGAAGAGTTCTCACAAAGCATGCTCCACTTGAGGAGGGAATGGCAAATCACTCCAGTATTCTTGCCTCGAGAACCTCATGAACCGTATGAAAAGTTCTGACTTTTGACTTATGACTGACTGACTTTTGACTTATGACTTACTAGTAAAAAGATAAACTACAAGTTTGAAATGCTTCCTTCCTTCATGCCTCAAAACCAATGGCCAGGATGGTCTTCTCTTAAAGCCAGAAAGCCTAAATCTTGGAACTGTTAAAGAACAAAATGTATTTATGATACTTGTTAAAGATGGTAAGGAATACTTTATGTAAGAGAGACTTCTACAATAGGGTTTTGTAATAGGGGAGAAACTTTAGAAAACAATGAGTAAAAGTAGGAATTTATAGCCAAGAAGCAGGGTGGGGATGATCGGATAGAAAATTACTAAAAGGAAGCATCAGGAATAAGGACGGCTCTGACTAAACTGACCTAATAGAATTCTTGCTGCAGGCCCAGGCACCTCACACATCACCTGGGGGAAAATGGAGGATGAGGGATCTGACTAGATTTGAGGGTGATCAGATATTGAGGATGGGGGATCATGTCAAATGGAGTTAGCGGAAGTCTTGCTAAAAATGGACAATATGGAAATGAACATGGTAGCTCAAAACTCAGGGCCTTATTGAGACAAGCAGTCAGAGAACCCTGACTAAAGTTTGGCCAAGAAAAGACTCTTTGTCAGAACCATGGGTGGAGATGGGAGTGGATGTTCCTACAAATATACCCAATAACCCACGGGAAGAAATTCTGCTGCATGTACCAGAGATCTTAATGTTCAAAGAAAGAATGCTTCCAACTGGAATACAGACATAGTTCCAGTGAACTGGAGGCTGAAACTGCACTTGGCCATTATGAGCTACATGGGCTGCAGGACCATCAGATAGAAAAGAGTTCACTGTACTTAGTAGGGTGACTGATCCCAATTACCAGGGGCAACTAGGTTGCTGTTACACAATGGAGTGAGGAAGACTATGTCTGGGACTGAAAGGATCCACTGGGAGACCTCTGGCCCAGTCAGATCAGATCAGATCAGATCAGTCGCTCAGTCGTGTCCGACTCTTTGCGACCCCATGAATCGCAGCACGCCAGGCCTCCCTGTCCCTCACCAACTCCCAGAGTTCACTCAGACTCACGTCCATCGAGTCAGTGATGCCATCCAGCCATCTCATCCTCTGTCGTCCCCTTCTCCTCCTCGCCCCC
>NW_011494766.1:950410-963700 GCF_000754665.1 Bison bison bison | reverse complement strand
CCAGTCAGATCAGATCAGATCAGATCAGTCGCTCAGTCGTGTCCGACTCTTTGCGACCCCATGAATCGCAGCACGCCAGGCCTCCCTGTCCCTCACCAACTCCCAGAGTTCACTCAGACTCACGTCCATCGAGTCAGTGATGCCATCCAGCCATCTCATCCTCTGTCGTCCCCTTCTCCTCCTGCCCCCAATCCCTCCCAGCATCAGAGTCTTTTCCACTGAGTCAACTCTTCACATGAGGTGGCCAAAGTACTGGAGTTTCAGCTTTAGCATCATTCCTTCCAAAGAAATCCCAGGGCTGATCTCTTTCAGAATGGACTGGTTGCATCTCCTTGCAGTCCAAGGGACTCTCAAGAGTCTTCTCCAACACCACAATTCAAAAGCATCAATTCTTCAGCGCTCAGCCTTCTTCACAGTCCAACTCTCACTCTCTCCATACATGACCACAGGATAAACCATAGCCTTGACTAGACGAAACTTTGTTGGCAAAGTAATGTCTCTGCTTTTGAATATGCTATCTAGGCCCTGATCAAAGGACAACTGCAGAACCCAATAGAGACAAACCTCCAAAAATTCAGATACTTCAGAGGTAAAGATTTGAGTCATCTTATAAGTAAAGCACACCATCCATTTGAGAAGCAGGTAAAAGGGAACATACAGTAGCAGTGGATGAAGGTTGGCTGCTGTGCTTACCAATTTAGGCCTTATGCTCAAATACAGAAGCTATAGAAACTATTAACAGTAATATTTTATATTAAATAGTAATCTCTCCTTTACTCTGATGTATTTTATGAAAAACATTGATGGTTGATCGTGTTTTGGGTTTCAGTTGGGAAGATGACTGAAACTGACATCATACCATCCTGATGTGGCATCTTTTCAACTCAATTGTCAAACAATAATTATTAGTATCTTAGTAACAAGGCTTCAAAGAACAAAGAGCTGTATTTGAAGTCTTAGGAATTGCAACCTAGGTGACACAAATTGGGATAAAAAGGAAAGAGCATTTGTGAAAGGGAAAGATTCAAAAGCTTATAAAGACAAAAGCTAGAGGTTGTTAAAGTTGTCTTGGAAGAATTATGATTGGCCTGATGTAAAAAGAAAATATTTGTCCTTAAGGCATAGGCTATCACAAGTTATTTATGTTTGGTGTAAGGGTCCAATAAATATCTTGAGTTTCTGGAACCTTGTGGAGATGTTCTGGATGCTTGCATTAAACAGTAGCTGGTCAATAGTCCAGATTTCATCCAGGCTGAGACTTGTATTAAGTCTCACTTCCTCAGTGACCTCCTGGCTTCATTTTAAAGAGCTCTCTTAGCAATTCCAACTCCATTTTGATTTTTCTTTCACAGAATTAAAGATAAGAGTAAATGAAGAGGAAATGAAAAAGGTTGGTCTAGTTGGATAACTTATTCTTCCCTCTAGGTCCTCTTTTCACCTTCTCTATCCTACCCTGGGCTCAGGCACTCAAATAGGTTCCACCAATGGAATCCTTTGCCCCCTGGGGGTTCTAATTGTGTTCTGTCAGTGGAGGCTGAAGGGTGAGGGGTAAGAGCAAAAGATCAGAGGGCAAGTGAACAGAGAGTTCAGAATATCTGTTTTCCTGGATACTTTCCTACTGTATCACAAGGGTTGACTGATTCACTCCACAGAAAGTCACAGTTCTGTTGCCATTTGCTAGTTTCTCTGAGTCCCTAAGTGCTGTTTGTAGCCTCAAGTTACTGCTGCATTCCTTGTTAGATGACTTTAAACTCTGCTGGGACCCTTACTGATGTGCCTGCCTTGCTGGGTTGTTTTGATGTGTGGAGATAATGAATGCAAATCAGTCAGTACTATAAGTAGCTCTTGGTAGGCACTCAAAATGATAATTTTTTTTTCTCCCAAAAGCTTGAAAATTCAAAATTCAAATGAGTGCTTAGAGAATTAGCACTGTTTAAGGAAATAAATGAGATAATGTATGTGAAGGTACTTTGTAAAGTGTAAATCACTATCCAAATGCAAGGTATATTTACATTAGACTTCCTAAACCTTGAAAGTATTATTTTAACAAAGCCAGTCATGTCTATTTTGCCTTAATCACATGCAATTAAGTTTTTCTCAGACATGGAGTAGGGTAGAAACTTTAACTGCAGATTTCTATGCCAATCTCACTGAATTAAAAACTTTGTTCGTCTTCTTTAGGCTCTAGGTCTTTGGTTTTAGATTTCCCATTCCCATTCCCTTTTCTTTCCAGCTCAACGAAGCCTAAGTATCAAGATGAGCAGACGGAGATGTAATTGCTTCTCTGTCTTATTGCAGAAAAAAGCCAAAAAAGGCAATGAAAAAAAGCATCTTGAAATGTGGAAGAACCTATTAAGTCGGCACTGTGGTTTTCCACAGTACCTTTTGACACGGGAAGGGAAATGGTGAGGGAAGGCAAACAAGCACCGATTTTCCTCTGCTCTAGAACTTTAAATACCATTAATTGACATTATTAGTAGGACCTGAGGGAGAGGGTGAAGAGGTGCATTGTGACCCAAGATTTGCTTTTCCATTCACATGTGGCAAGTGACCATCAGGGTACTTCTTGCATCTGCTACACCAGTTTAATGAAACTCACTGTTTTTCATTGTGTCCCATGCTGTTTTACTGTCCTTCTAAATGAAATAGTTTGTAGAAATGATCTGAGCAAAGAAAATCAGCTTTGTTCATTAAAAATTTGGCTGCAGTACAGTCCTTCTCAGGACTGCCGAAATTGTGTAGAGATTGGTGATTAAGAGCATGAATTCTAGAAACACTTAATCCTGGGTTTGATTCCTGAGTTTCTTCCTTATCAGGCCTTATCAGGCCTCCTTTTCCTTCTCTGTCTAATGGGACTAATAATTGAGACAAACAAGTGCAACAGTGATTGAAAAGACCCTCTATAAAATGTCAAGTGCTGTGCTGATTTAAGGGATTTTTATTTCTAAGGTAACAATCTCTCACAAATAAATTTGACTTTCATTAAACTGTATTCACCTTGAAATAAAATTAAGAAACATTTAGTAGTTGAATACAACATATGATGTTTTTCAGAAGAGTGAGATTTCTGATTACATGACATATGTAGAAATATCTAGAATAGTCCTTGGCATACGGTGAGGCCTCAATAAATGTTTATTTTCCCCTTTAATAAAGCATTGAAAATGCATTTTAAGTGCCTACCAAGAAATGCAGATTTTGACTTTTCTTGAGGAGACCGTCCATTACTAGGACATCATTCCCATGCACCAAGTATTTCAGTTTTAAGGCAACAGAGGATAGTATCAATAAGCCATATTTTTTAAGGTAGCTTTTGCTTGAATCATCTTGTTTGACCCTTGTAGTACCTGTATGAAGAAGGTAGAACAAGTTTTATTTTTATTATTCTGATGTTGCACATAAGATAGTCAAGGTTTGAGCAATTAAGTTTCTGATTCTCCCAAAGTTATGTGGCTACACTCCTTGATAATACAGTAACTTTGACCCTTTCCCAAGTACACTTGAAGGGAAGCAGAGTGAGGATAGTTATTGGCTTCCATTTCCTAGGCAAGGGGAATCCTCGTCTCAGAAGTTCCTCCTTTCTGGGAGCTTGGTGATTCATATTGGTAATTAAGGTCTTCCCTGGTGCCTCAGATGATAAAGAATCTGCCTGCAATGCAGGAGACCCAGGTTTGATCCCTGGAGAAGGAAGATCCCGTGGGGAAGGGAATGGCAACCTCCTCCAGTATTCTTGCATGTAAAATTCCATGGACAGAAGAGCCTGGTGGGCTATTGTCCATGGAGTCACAAAGAGTTGGATACAACTGAGTGACTTTTACTTTTGCTATAGGTAATTTTGGAACTTAGGTTCATGACTGAACCATTGTAATCGTGCTGGAAGGCAGAGGAGGTTGTCCAGCCTGAGATTCTAGAGGATGGGGGTGAAATGGCATTGGAGGAGAAAGAAATACAAAACGGACTCTGTGTAACTGAACTGCCCAAAGGGACAGAAGAGGTGGGAGGGCAGAGGGTAAAGTGGCTATAATATTATCATTACCTGGCAAAGAGTGGATTTAGGGTCCACTGCTGGCTTCTACACAAAACATTCAGAAAAGGCATTCCTCAAGACATTTTGGGGTCTTATGGATAACTAGCAGGACCTCAGAGGTCATCTCCTTAATTCATTGCATTTTACAGATTAGGAACTTCTAAATTCATGAAGTTTCTAGTAGCTACTTTTGTAGCTAGTTTTGTACACAAGAGCTTTATTTATTCAGCAAATGCTTCTATAGCATTTAACTATGTATCAGGTACTGTCCCAAGTGCTAACAAACAATGATTCATTTATTCCTCATAATAACCTTAGGAGGAAGGTCCTACAGGTCTGCAGTCTCTTACTTGCAATTCTGAACATCAAAAGTCTCTGAAAAAACAATTGTTTTTTCAAAAGTTGGTACAAACTCATTGGTAGCAAAACCTGATTTGAATTGATATAATGACTCTAGTTCTCTGACCCTTAATCAACCCACATAGTGTTAATAGCTATACATTTTGCTTTGAAACATATCAGTGGTTTGATTATGAGGTCCTGCACATGACTCTGCTGGGGGTAGTACACAATATTTAATATAACCTGATATCTTCAAAAGTTCTAGATTTCAAAAAAAAATCTGACTCTGAAGATTTTGGTAAGGGATTATGAAAACTGCTTTATTATGCTCATTTTACAGATATGAAAACCAAGGCAAGGAAATCTCGTAACTTGTGAAAGCGTATACACTGACATCCTGGAATTCTAAGCCAAGAAGCCTGGCTTCAAAGTCTGTATTTTTAACCAACACAAGTTCCCTGATCCTCACCACACAGTACCTTCCTGCAAAACCAACCATACAGATTAAAAGACTACCTGTCCAGATTTCCCTGGTGGTTAAGAATTCCCGGTGGTTAAGAATTCGCCCGCCAGTGCAGAGGACATGAATTCAATTCCTGGTCCAGGAATATTCTACATGCTGAGGGACAGCTAAGTCCATGCACTGCAGCTACTGAGCCTGCGCTCTATAGCCCAAGAGCTACAACTACCGAAGTCCGTTTGCCCTAGAGCCCGTGCTCCACAACAAGAGAAGCCCCTGCAGAGGCCCGTTTACTGCAACTAGAGAGTAGCTCCTGCTCTTGGCACCTAGAGAAGGACTGTGCACAGCAACAAAGAGCAAGCACAGCCAAAAAAAATGTAAAAAGAGACTGCCCTTCATTGCTCTGCCCAGTTACTCCGTGTGCACGTTTCCATGTAAGTTTGGACAATTCTTTATCTCCATCTCTACTGCCACTACTTTAGTTCTGCCATTAACTCTTATCTCCACCCATCTGTTTACCATAGAGCAGCTAGAGTATTTTCAAAATGCAAATCTGATTCTTATCACACCTCTATCAACCTCTGCTTCAGTGCCTTTTCATTGCATTTATAAGAGCCAAAATCTTCACACCTGGCACGGTTTGAGCCTGCCTATCTCTTCAGGCCTTCTGTATGCCAGGTACCCCCCAGCCCTTCTGTACGCCAGGTACCCCCTACTGCCTGTCAGTGCCTTGATGCATTGTAGGAGGGCCTTTGCACATGCTGCCCCCTCTTCCAGGCACAGTCTACTGCTTATGTCGTGATCTTGCCTGTGTCATGCCCCCGACAGACCTATCCCCACCACCTTCTCGGGTATGGTAGAGTTAAAATGTCAGATGTTCTTTCAAAGTTAATGACTGGCTGGAGGATTTAAAGCTTTTATTTGCAGAATGGCAATTTCCAGGGGCCTTCTTTTCCTGCTCTTACTGACATAGAAGGGCTTGACAGTGGGCAACAGTAGAGAAAGTATTGACACGTTGCTTTCCTATAAATACAGATAACAGACCAAGTTACATTAGGTGCTCAGCTGGCTTTCGTATAAGAGTGGTGAAGGCATTGTCTGTCCATATTCTAGCCTTATGCTAAAGCTGGAGTTCTCTGGAGGGAATTAAACTGCCTTTTTCTTTATTTAGTGCAGGTATATTTGTGGTATTATTATAAAGGCCTCTAGAAATCTGTCATAGTAAAGTTTACTGTATGTTTGGAATAATCAACTATTCTAACACACTGTCCCAAATTTCCCCTTTTCTCTAAAGCTCATTATCTCTAATGAAAAGAAAGGGATCTGTTTTATTTACAGGTTTGTCGAATACAATAATCCATTATTTGGAGGGAATTGCTAGAGTAATCTCACCCCACTGGTTTCTAACAAAACCTCCCAGATTGACATCTCACAAATTGAAAATTAAATGCAGTGTAAGAGTTCTTAACCAAATCTGTATGCTAAAGGAGTATTTGGTTAACAATTAGAAATATTGAGTTGTTTGGGTTTTTTTTTTTTTTTTTGGCATGGATGTTCTTAAATATAGTTTAAAAACTTTTCTTCTCTCAGAATCTTTTCCAGGAACCATGCTCACTTAAGTTTATTTCTAATAAAACTATTTTCCCTCACTGTGCTTTTTATTTTACATAATTAGAGATATTAGGTCAACATATTATCTTGAGGCATGCATCATCTATACAGTCACCAAATGGTTTCCCTAACCTCGTGTTTTTACCTTTACCTGATTTCCCTCTTACCTTCCCAGGCATCTATCAAAAGAGCTTCTTTTCCATTCTGGAAGGATCCAGCCAGCTCCATCGTCTCTTAACTTGGCACCTTCTGGTATATATTTCTCCTTGGTTGCCAAATCCAGTCTGTCACCCAGAATGTCTGCTTCTTCCTCCTCATTCCCTATCATGACTAAATATTACTACACTCGGAGAAGGCAATGGCACCCCGCTCCAGTACTCTTGCCTGGAAAATCCCATGGGTGGAAGAGCCTGGTAGGCTGCAGTCCATGGGGTCTCGAAGAGTTGGACACGACTGAGCGACTTCACTTTCACTTTTCACTTTCATGCACTGGAGAAGGAAACGGCAACCCACTCCAGTGTTCTTGCCTGGAGAACCCCAGGGACGGGGGAGCCTGGTAGGCTGCCGTCTATGGGGTCGCACAGAGTCAGACACGACTGACGTGACTTAGCAGCAGCAGCAGCAGCAGCCAAGGCCTATTCTGAACATAACAAATATTAGAAGAGCATTTATTATGCACATGACCCTTTATAATGGGTGTGGGGGTGTGGGCAGAGCTTAAGGGGGTAACAAGGCAGTTTGGTAGGATTTATGTGCACACCTGCTTTGGAGCAGTGTAGCCTAGAGGTTGTGGATACAGATTCTGTGGATACAGATGCCATACAGCCTTGATTAGAATCTTGGCTCATTCATCTACTATCTATGAGTTCTTAGGTTGTATTTAACATCTCAATACCTGAGTTCTCTCATTTTTAAAAATAGGAACAATTAACTCACATGGATATTGGGGAATTTAATAAACTACTATATACAATGTGCTTATCACAATGTCCAGGACAGAAAAAAACACTCAGTTATAACTATTGGTACATCTAGGCCTCAAAGCCTGCACTGCATTTCTCCTAAGTCCTTGAATCTCTGGTTTCATAAAACAACACAGACAGAGAAAAGAGCACAGAAGTTAGATGTAGGGTTCAAACTCCACCAATTATTTCTATGTGACTTGAGACAAGTTAATTAAATTTTTGGAGCCTGAGTGCTTGTCTGTTTAAAAATCATCTATTTTCAAAAGTTACTTCCAATGCCAGTTTACCTTCCACCTACCTGCAACTTCCTCCTTCACTCGGCTGAGCCACTGCAGCTGCTGCTTTACTGACAGTTTCCTTCTTCCTTCCCAATGAGAAGTCTTTATATTTTTCAAAGTGCTTTTCACAAAGCCATGTGATTAATTTAGTCCTCCTCACAACTGTGTGAGACACGTGGGCATTAGTCTCATTTCTGTTTTACTGTAGATATGATATGGAAACCAAGGGCCAGAAAGATGACTAGACTATGCCAAGTTGGCACAGGTATAAATTGTGAAGATGGGACCTGAACTTGCTTTTTACTTTGATTGCACACAAGCCTGTGAGTTCAGTTTTTTATTTACCCATACCATCTACTTTTATTAGATCCTCCTGTGCTTTTCATCAAATCTGAGCTCATTCATCATGGGCCAACTGCCTTCCCCTGATTCATGCCTGACACACTGCATGATGGTGAGAAGGAGACAAGAGTGAATAGCAAGTGACCTCCTTTGCATCTCTCCCCTCAATCCCCATTCTTTGGTCTAGCCTGCCTTAGGATACTGACTTCTTGACCATTTGTTCATCTTGCAAACTCTTTCTCAGAGAGCTTTTAATTCCCTCCTCGTCTCAGAGCACCTGGTGGGCTACCCTTGCTGCTCCCCTGCCATCTTTCACATTCCTTTACTGGCACTCATTTTAACACAGTTTATTTATTTTTTAATAAATTTGTGATTATGGAAGCTATTCATCCTTGTGAAAAATGTGGAACACAATCAGACAGAAGCAGAAAGTATACGTAATTCTACTACCCAAGAGATAAAGATTATTAATATTTTATTATTTGAACTTATGGTTTAATTCACACTATGAATTTCTTTGGTGCTTAAGTTTTGATAGCAGGAGTTCCAGCAGAGAAAGTTCAGACAGAGAGAGTACCTGGTATAATAGCTTTAGACAGATGTGAGTCTCTGGGAGTAATAAGACAGACTATAGCAGGGAAATCATGACTCCTAAAGATGTCTACATACTAGTTCCCAGAAACTGATCATCCCAGGTTATACAGCAATGGAGAATTAAGGTTACTAACCAACTGACCATAGAGTATTTTAGATTATCAGGGTGGACTCATTGGGGTCCTTAAAAGTAAAAGAGAGAATTGTGAGACAGAGCCAGGGGGGTGTCATGAGGAAGACATGGCCTCTTTGTAGAGGCCATTGCTGTCTTTGTAGATGTAAATGAAGAGGATCAAGAGTTAAATGGAGAAAAGGTAACCCTTCTACCTTGTTGGTGGGAATGTAAATTAGTACAGCTGCTATGGAGAATAACATGGAGGTTCCTTAAAAAATTAAAAATAGAAGTACTTTATGACACAGCAATCCTACTTCTAGGTGTACACCAAGAGAAAACTATAATTTGAAAAGATACATGCACCCCAATGTTCATTTCAGCACTGTTTACAATAGCAAAGACACGAAAGCAACTTAAATGCTCATCAACAGAGGAACGGATAAAGAAGATGTGGTACATATACATAATGTAACATTACTTAGCCATAAAAAGGAATGAAATAATGCCATTTGCAACAACATGGGTGGACCTAGAGAATATCATACTGAGTGAAGTAAGCCAGACAGAAAGGCAAATACGATGTTGGTTATATGTGGAATTTAAGAAAAAAAGGATACGAGTGAACTTATTTACAAAATAGAAGTTACAGATATAGAAACAAACTTACAATTACTAAGGAATAAAGGGAGGAGGGATAAATTGGAGATAGAGACTGACATATATACTAGTACATATAAAATGTTGGTCAGTCACTAATTCGTGTCTGCCCATGGGCTGCAGCATGCCAGGCTCCCCTGTCCTTCACTACCTCCTGGAGCTTGCTCATACTATGTCCATTAAGTTGATGATGCCATCCAACCATCTCATCCTCTGTTGCCCTGTTCTCCTCCTGCCCTCAATCTTTCCCAGAATTAGCTTCTTTTCCAATGAGTCGGCTCTTGCCATCAGGTGGCCAAAGTATTGGAGCTTCAGCTTCAGCATCAGTCCTTCCAATGAATATTCAGGACTGATTTCCTTTAGGATTGATTGGTTTGATCTCCTTGCAGTCCAAGGGACTCTCAAAAGTCTTCAAATCCACAGTTCCAAACATCAGTTCTTTGGCACTCAGCTTTCTTTATGGTCCAACTCTCACATCCATACATGACTACTGGAAAAACCATAATTTTGACTAGATGGAACTTTGTTGGCAAAGTAATGTCTCTGCTTTTTAATATGCTGGTTAGGTTGGTCACAGCTTTTCTTCTAAGGAGCAAGCGTCTTTTAATTTCAAGGCTGCAGTCACCATCTGCAGTGCTTTTGGAACCCCCCCAAAATAAAGTCTGTCACTGTTTCCATTGTTTCCCCATCTATTTGCCATGAAGTAATGGGACAAAGATCTGTCTAGTCAAGGCTATGGTTTTTCCAATGGTCATGTATGGATGTGAGAGTTGGACTATAAAGAAAGCTGAGCACCGAAGAATTGATGCTTTTGAACTGTGGTGCTGGAGAAGACTCTTTCGAGTCCCTTAGACTGCAAGGAGATCTAACCAGTCCATCCTAAAAGAGATCAGTCCTGGGTGTTCTTTGGAAGGACTGATGCTGAGGCTGAAACTCCAATACTTCGGCCACCTCATGCGAAGAGTTGACTCATTTGAAAAGACCCTGATGCTGGGAGGGATTGGGGCAGGAGGAGAAGGGGACCATAAAGGATGAGATGGCTGGATGGCATCACCGACTCGATGGACATGAGTTTGTGTGAACTCCAGGGGTTGGTGATGGACAGGGAGGCCTGGCGTGCTGTGATTCATGGGGTCACAAAGAGTCTGACACGACTGAGCGACTGAACTGAACTGAACTGAACTGAATGGGACCAGATGCGATGATCTTTTTAGTTTTCTGAATGTTGAGTTTTAAGCCAGATTTTTAACTCTCCTCTTGCATTTTCATCAAGAGGCTCTTTAGCTCCTCTTTGCTTTGTGCCATAAAGGTGATGTCATCTGCATATCTGAGGTTATTGATAGTTCTCCTGGCAAAATTGATTCCAGCTTTTGCTTCATCCAACCCGGCATTTTGCATGAGGTACTCTGCATATAAGTTAAATAAGCAGAGTGACAGTATACAGAGTTGACATACTCCTTTCCCAATTTGGTATCAGTCTGTTGTTCCAGGTCTGGTTCTGACTGTTGCTTCTTGAGAAATTTGCATACAGATTTCTCAGGAGGCAGATAGGTAGGTCTGGTATTCCCATTTCTTTAAGAATTTTCCACAGTTTGTAGTGATCCACACAGTCAAAGGCTTTGGTGTAGTCAATAAAGCAGAAGTAGATGTTTTTCTGGTATTCTCTTGCTTTTTCAGTGATCCAGTGGATGTTGGGAATTTGATCTCTGGTTCCTCTGCCTTTTCTAAATCCATCTTGAACACCTGGAATTTCTCAGTTCATGTACTGCTGAAGCCTAGCTTGGAGAATTTTGGTCATTACTTTGCTAGCGTGTGAGATGAGTGCAATTGTGTGGTAGTTTGAGCATTCTTTGGCATTGTCTATCTTTGGGATTGGAATGAGAACTGAATAGTCCTGTGGCCACTGCCAAATGTTCCAAATTTGCTGGCATATTGAGTACAGCACTTTCACAGTATCTTCTTTTAGGATTTGAAATAGCTCAGCTGGAATTCTATCACCTCCATAGCTTTGTTCATAGTGATGCTTCCTAAGGCCCACTTGACTTTGCATTCCAGGAAGTCTGGCTCTAGGTGAGTGATCACACCATCATGGTTATCTGGGTAATGAAGATATTTTTTTGTACAGTTCTTCTGTGTATTCTTGCCACCTCTTCTTAATATTTTCTGCTTCTTTAGGTCCATATCATTTCTGTCCTGTATTATGCCCATCTTTGCATGAAATGTTCCCTTGGTATCTCTAATTTTCTTGAAGAGATCTCTAGTCTAGTCTAGTCCAGGGGATCTTCCCAGCCCAGAGACTGAACCCACATCTCTTACATCTGCTGCATTGGGAGGAATGTTCTTTGTTACTAGTGCAGCCTGGGAAGCCCTGAAAAGTGAAGGTGAAAGTGAAGTCACTCAGTCGTGTCCGACTCTTTGTGACCCCATGGACTGTAGCCTATCAGGCTCCTCCAACATGGGATTTTCCAAGCAAGAATACTGGAGTGGGTTGCCATTTCCTTCTCCAAGAGATCTTCCCAACCCAGGGATTGAACCTGGGTCTCCTGCCTTGTAGGTAGACGCTTTAACCTCTGAGCCACCAGGGAAGTAAAGGCTAGCTAATATCATTTTGCATGTTTCTAATGTTTTACAATATGTTTTTTTCCTTTTCACATGTTCCTGCTTCTGTATAATTTTTCTATAGTATCATTTATACTTTTTGACCATTTCCTAATTATTTTTCACTGTGTGCTGTGATAGCTTTGACAGATGAGATCAGCAACATTCAGAGTACAGAAAGGATATCTTCCCTTCACTGTAGTGTCTAGTTCACTGGCACACACTGAGGAAAGTGAGCCCAGGAAGCTGTGCAGCGTATTGATCAGGTGCTGTTCATCAAGTGTGGGAGCTGGGGAAACCTTTGTTTATATCCCCTGTGTGGTCTTAGGGATCTTTCCTAACCTTTGTGAGTCTCAGTTTTCTTCTGTGTAAAATGGGAATAATTAAGATACTTAGAGCCATGATTGTTGTGTAAATGACAAAGATTATGTGCATTAGTCCTTAGCATATTGCCTAGCACAAAATCAAACTTAAATACCTGTTCAGTTCAGTTCAGTTCAGTCACTCAGTGGTGTCCGACTCTTTGCGACCCCATGAACAGCAGTACGCCAGGCCTCCCTGTCCATCACCAACTCCCAGAGTCTATTCAAACTCATGTCCTTCAAGTCGGTGATGCCATCCAGCCATCTCATCCTCTGTCGTCCCCTTCTCCTCCTGCCCCCAATCCCTCCCAGCATCAGAATCTTTTCCAATGAGTCAACTCTTTGCATGAGGTGGCCAAAGTAATGGAGTTTCCGCTTTAGCATCAGCCCTTCCAATGAACACCCAGGACTGATCTCCTTTAGGATGGACTGGTTGAACCTCCTTGCAGTCCAAGGGACTCTCAAGAGTCTTCTCCAACACCACAGTTCAAAAGCATCAATTCTTTGGTGCTCAGCTTTCTTCACAGTCCAACTCTAGCATCCATACATGACCACTGAAAAAACCGTAGCCTTGACTAGATGGTCCTTTGTTGGCAAAATAATGTCTCTGCTTTTCAATTTGTTATCAGGGTTGGTCATAACTTTCCTTCCAAGGAGTAAGCATCTTTTAATTTCATGGCTGCAATCCCCATCTGCAGTGGTTTTGGAGCCCCCTAAAAATAAAATCTGACACTGTTTCCCCATCTATCTGCCATGAAGTGATGGGACCAGATGCCATGATCTTAGTTTTCTGAATGTTGAGCTTTAAGCCAACTTTTTCACTCTCTTCTTTCACTTTCATCAAGAGGCTTCTTAGTTTCTCTTCACTTTCTGCTATAAGGGTGGTGTCATCTGCATATCTGAGGTTATTGATATTTCTCCCAGCAATCTTGATTCCAG
>NW_011494766.1:949559-949808 GCF_000754665.1 Bison bison bison | reverse complement strand
TTCTCTTCTTTTCACAGCTATTTGTAAGGCCTCCCCAGATAGCCATTTTGCTTTTTTGCATTTCTTTTCCATGGGGATGGTCTTGATCCCTGTCTCCTGTACAATGTCACGAACCTCATCCATAGTTCATCAGACACTCTATCTATCAGATCTAGTCCCTTAAATCTATTTGTCACTTCTCCTGTATAATCATAAGGGATTTGATTTAGGTCATACCTGAATGGTCTAGTGGTTTTCTCTACTTTCTTC
>NW_011494766.1:948651-949459 GCF_000754665.1 Bison bison bison | reverse complement strand
CAGCTTGAACATCTGGAAATTCACGGTTCACATATTGCTGAAGCCTGGCTTGGAGAATTTGGAGCATTACTTTACTAGCATGTGAGATGAGTGCAATTGTCCAATAGTTTGAGCATTCTTTGGCATTCCCTGTCTTTGGGATTGGAATGAAAACTGACCTTTTCCAGTCCTGTGGCCACTGCTGAGTTTTCCAAATTTGCTGGCATATTGAGTGCAGCACTTTCACAGCATCATCTTTCAGGATTTGGAATAGCTCAACTGGAATTCCATCACCTCCACTAGCTTTGTTCGTAGTGATGCTTTCTAAGGCCCACTTGACTTCACATTCCAGGATGTCTAGCTCTAGGTGAGTGATCACACCATCGTGATTATCATGGTTGTGAAGATCTTTTTTGTACAGTTCTTCTGTGTATTCTTGCCACCTCTTCTTAATATCTTCTGCTTCTGTTAGGTCCATATCATTTCTGTCCTTTATTGTGCCCATCTTTGCATGTAATGTTCCCTCGGTATCTCTAATTTTCTTGAAGAGATCTCTAGTCTTTCCTGTTCTGTTGTTTTCCTCTGTTTTTGCATTGATCGCTGAGGAAGGCTTTCTTCTCTCTCCTTGCTATTCTTTGGAACTCTGCATTCACATGCTTATATCTTTCCTTTTCTCCTTTGCTTTTCACTTCTCTTCTTTTCACAGCTATTTGTAAGGCCTCCCCAGATAGCCATTTTGCTTTTTTGCATTTCTTTTCCATGGGGATGGTCTTGATCCCTGTCTCCTGTACAATGTCACGAACCTCATCCATAGTTCATCAGACACTCT
>NW_011494766.1:948290-948551 GCF_000754665.1 Bison bison bison | reverse complement strand
AGGTCTTCATAGTGGAGAAGGCAACGGCACCCCACTCCAGTACTCTTGCCTGGAAAATCCCATGGATGGAGGAGCCTAGTAGGCTACAGTCCATAGGATCGCTAAGAGTCGGACACGACAAGTGACTTCCCTTTCACTTTTCACTTTCATGCACTTGAGAAGGAAATGGCAACCCACTCCAGTATTCTTGCCTGGACAATCCCAGGGGCGGGGGAGCCTGATGGGCTGCCGTCTATGGGGTCGCACAGAGTTGGACATGAC
>NW_011494766.1:932052-948190 GCF_000754665.1 Bison bison bison | reverse complement strand
AGCAGCAGCAGCAGCAGCAGGTCTTCATAGAACCGTTCAACTTCAGCTTCTTCAGCATTACTGGTTGGGGCATAGACTTGGATTACTGTGATATTGAATGGTTTGCCTTGGAAATGAACAGAGATCATTCTGTCGTTTTTGAGATTGCATCCAAGAACTGCATTTCAGACTCCTTTGTTGACCATGATGGCTACTCCATTTCTTCTGAGGGATTCCTGCCTGCAGTAGTAGATATAATGGTCATCTGAGTTAAATTCACCCATTCCAGTCCATTTTAGTTCGCCGATTCCTAGAATGTTGACGTTCATTCTTGCCATCTCATTTTGACTACTTCCAATTTGCCTTGATTCATGGACCTCACATTCTAGGTTCCTATGCAATATTGCTCTTTACAGCATCAGACCTTGCTTCTATCACCAGTCACATCCACAACTGGGTATTTTTTTTTTTTTTTGCTTTGGCTCCATGCCTTCATTCTTTCTGGAGTTATTTCCCACTGATCTCCAGTAGCTTATTGGGCACCTACTGACCTGGGAAGTTCCTCTTTCAGTATCCTATCATTTTGCCTTTTCATACAGTTCATGGGGTTCTCAAGGCAAGAATATTGAAGTTGTTTGCCATTCCCTTCTCCAGTGGACCACATTCTGTCAGACCTCTCCACCTTGACCCACCTGTCTTGGGTGGCCCCACATGGCATGGCTTAGTTTCATTGAGATATTATTATTGTTGTTGATCAATTTCTTGGGGATTCTGGGTCAAGAAGGTTGGGTATGGAGATGTGAGATCTTCAGTGTGTTATTTGCAGTTAGCACACTGTGAGTATCTCATAAATATTACATAGTATTGGGAACAGGCATGCTCTTGATGCTAAAAGATTGTGACAGATAAATGGAGGGTAGAGGGTAAAGAAGTCTTTAAAAGCAGGCAAATAAACATACACCTGAATAAAATATTTTAATTGCTTGCTACAGCATTTGGAGGGGTTTCAGAGGATGGGATACTGATGTCAGAGAGACAATAAAAGAAATGTAATTTAATGAGGTGGTGGATTTTCACGGCATTTTTGCTGCTGTCAGCAAACTTTTAAGTCTCTGCTAATCTTAGGTTTCCTTTGATGATTTCTGGACCCAGCACTGACATTTCAAAACATTTTATCATTTATATGATAAATCCTTTACATTGAATGTGTTGTTTCAGGTGAAGGCATGATTGTTGTGAAAGCTGTACTAGGAATCTACTTTGAAATTATGCTCTTATACTATTATTCTTATCACTGTTGACCTGCATTGATTTATTTTAAAGTTATTTATGTAACAGAATGTCAGCATAACAAACAGTATTGCTCAAAAGGTCATGCTTGAGTTTTTCTGATCTGATTAGTTTTATTGGTCTTTATTATTTCTCAGACATTCCTTTTGAATGTGTTACTATTGATTGTTGTGGAAATTGATTTGATAGAGACTAATTTTGTGGAAGACAGCAGTTTTTAGCCAACAGAAAAGGTGATTGTAAGGCTTCCAAATTGTTTTAGAGCCAGTGATTATGGTGAAGCTTTACTTTTTATTGTAAGGATTTTAAAGGTATTATATTACTTCCTAAGCTTATGCATATTTCATATTTCTCTTCCACTGGAAAGGTGAAATTATTAACTGACACAGATCACGTGGAGCAGTGACAGGTACTTGATGTTTTAGTGTGTGTCATGGGAATTGTCTGTCCTCTCCTATCCCTTCTAAACTACTTCATAAGATTAGTTTCTTTCCTGTTCTGGAATCTTCTTTCCCCCACTTTTAAAGGCCATGCCAAGCGCACAGGGGAGGGCACTGCAGTCTCTGTGGATTAGGAGAGGAGATTCTGGGATTCTAGCCCAGCTCCTAAATTGTGCTGTAAATTTGTGCCTTCCACTCAGCCTTTTTGATCCTTATTTTTTCATTTTTCAAATAATAATTGTTTCGTGTATCTCTCAGAGATATAGTGAGAAGCAAAGCATATGTGTAAAAACAGTGGATTAAAAATGCAAAGAAAAGGATGGATTGTTATGTAGTGGTTTCAAGTTAAGACCTAGGTCAGTGATACTGCATTTGAGAGAGGAACTTCCCCAGCAGTTGTGTGGTCTTATAACAGTGCCACAGGAAGCATGAAGCTGCAAGTTCATGAGCTGCAAGTTCCCTGGGAAACACACATGTGGGGTGAAGCATGTGTGTCCAGAGCAGTGGTTCCAGAAAGGGGAGGATCATCACTTTCAAACCTCTCATCTGTAAACCTGCCTGCCTGTATCCAGGATACTCATTCTCTTTCACTAATGATGTTTGGAAAGAACATTTTTGGAAGGTATACCTGTAAGTCATCAAACCTGCTGAATCAGCAAAGAGGGGTCAGTAAGATAACCCTCACTGAACCAAATCACCCACCCACTCCTCCATCCTTTCCATTCACGCCTGTCACCCACCATGTGGCACTGAGGATATCATTTCATTTCTCAGTCACCTTTCTTACATATAGAATAAAAAAATTAGGTTATAGATCTAGAAATTTTTAATAAACTCTTTTGACGCATTGACAATAATACCTCCTAAAAACCTTATTCATAGGGTTGGTCTATGGGTACAATTTTATCCCCACCTTAAAAAATGATCAGTTGAAACTCTAGCCTCCATACCTCAGAATGTTACGTTATTTAGAAGCAAGGTCCAACTGCAAATATAATTAGTTAAGATCTGGTCATAGAGCAGTAGAGTGGGCCCTTAATCCTTGGTGTTCTATAAAAAGATGGCCCCATTGAAGACACAGACACACAGGGGATATGCTGTCATGATGAGGGCAGAGATGCAGTTATAAACAAAGGGAACAGTGTGATTTCCAGTAAACCACCAGAAGGGGGAAAGGAAGGATTCCATTATAGGTTTCAAAGGGAGCATAGCCATGTTGAGATCTTGATTGCGGACTTCTAACCTCCAGAACTTAGAGATAATAAGTTGCTTTTTTTAAAGCCACTCAGTTTGTGGTGCTTTGATGCAGCAGCCCTAGGAAACTCATGCAGGTGGCCATGCAGATAGAAGATGAAAAACATTTTGAAAATTAAAATACCCTGTGGTGATTAGATGATACTCTCTTGTTTTATGTCTGTCATGATTCTAAGTGCGGTATTGACCTTTCTCTGAGCCAGTTTAGCACATAGCTGCAAGAATAGAATAAAAGGAAGAAAAACTAAGAGATAAAAAGGTCAACTCTCTTCCCATGAGTGAGCATGTCCACACCCTTATAATTCCAGTAGCATGAAAGAGAGAGAAGACACCTAAGCTGTGGTGTTTTATTGCTCAGCAGTCTGCCACCAGTAGCAAACATGGCCCAGTGTCCTGGAATCAGGCCATGACCTTGAGAAGCATCAGTGAAGGTGAGGGTAGGGAGGGAAAAAGAGGAGAGCATCTTCTTTCTTCGGTTTTTACATAGCACATCTATTTATAAATAATATGACTGTAAAACGTGCTTTTCCCTTCATCCTGAGGACATTTTTTATGGAATGAGGAGTATGCTAATGTTTAATTTTGGAGCATTTACCTTTTAAAGCTCTTTCAGTCATACACTTGGATGAGTGTGGACTGTAGGAGGGTGGAAATGCTATCTACCATGGGAAATACTACGAGCTTGTAGAACCTGGTCCTGAATCTTAGCAGTAAGGAGAGGGAGCTGGGAAAAGTGCATCGCTGGTCTCCACTGAGCCCTGTGCAGGCAAAGGATGTGAAGACAACACAGAAAGAGAGCAATCCTGGCAACTTGTACAGCCTTTTGAATGAAGGTGGTGTGGTTCTATCTGGGAAGGACAGATAGTGTGATTATTTTGCACGCAAAGTTGCTTCAGTCGTGTCCAGCTCTGCGACCCTATGGACTGTAGTCCATCAGGCTCCTCTGTCCATGGGATTGTCCAGGCAAGAATACTGGATTAGGTTGCCATTTCCTTCTCCAGGGGATCTTCCCAACCCAGGGATCGAACCTGCATCTCCTGTACCTCATGCATTGGCAGGGGGAGTCTTTACCACTGAGCCATTTGGGAAGCCCCATTCATTATTTAATGATTTACTTTCACTGACTTCCTTCCTCCTTTGCCATGGAATGTGGTTCAGTTAGTCCTTTCTAAATTATTTGAGTTCTGGTATTAGAGGGGTGTGTGAGTGATTATATGCAGCAAGTCATTTTAGCAAGTCAATATCAAGCAAATAACATTGCCAAGCTTAAGGGAAAGTGGGTGGTTTTATCTTTCAGATGTCTGGAGGAATTAATTTTTCCTACACTTTGCAGACAAAACTTGGATTTAAAGATTGTGTTTCCCAAGACTAATATTTAGTGATCATCTGTACAAGGCCCTTGATGGGTGCTTTCACATACATCATTATAGCTTACAAAGTAGTTCTGAAGTTCTATTTTTATTCCTATTTTACAGATATAGATATAGAGAAGCTTCCAAAGAGCTAATGGGAAAACGATCAATTTCATCACTTTAGTAACCATAGATTGCTTTTAGAATAGTGCGTTTTCTGGATGGTATGTCAGTTTCTAAGTAATTTCTCAGTGTTTTCTCCTAAGCGGTCTGTTATTGTGGCTGTCGTTAGAAACATTCACCAATTTTTTGCTTCTTTTTCCTGCTGTGGAATAGGGGAGTTTCCCATACCTTCCGTGTGTGTGTGTATGTATGTATGTATGTATATGTGATTTCAGGTTTATCCTTCTTTTAAATTTTTAAATTAATTTTTATTGGCATACAGTTTTGTGTTAATGATTAAGTTTGAATATATATTCTGTTTTTCAGATTATTTCCCTTATAATTATTGCAAAATATTGAGTATAATCCTCTGTGCTGTACAGTAAGTCCTTATTGTTTATCTGTTTTGTATAGAGTAGTATGTATATGTTAATTCCAAACTCCTAATTTATCCCTTCCCTTTTCCCCCTTTGGCAATCATAAATTTGTTTTCTATGTCTGTGAGTCTATTTCTGTTTTGTAAATAAGTTCATTCGTATCTTTTTTTAAAATTCTACATATAAGTGTTATATGATACTTGCCTTTGCATTACTTTACTTATTATGATAATCTCTAGGTCCACCCACATGGCTGCAAAGATATTATTTCATTCTTTTTATGGCTGAGTCATATTCCATTGTTTATGTATCACATCTTCTTTATCCATTCATCTGCTGATGGACATTTAGGTTGCTTCTATATCTTGGCTATTGTAAATAGTAATGCAGTAACGTTGGGGTGCATGTACCTTTTTGAATTATGTTTTTTATGGATGCATGCCCAGTAGTGGGATTGCTGAGTCATATAGTAACTCTAGTTTTCTAAGAACCTCCATACTGTTCTCCACAAGTGGCTGTATCAGTTTACCTTCCCACCAGCACTTTTGGAGGGTTTCTTTTTCTCCATATCTTTTCCAGCATGTATTATTTGTATACTTTTTACTTTCTTTAAGGTAGCTAATGAAATGTGAGTAGAAGTGATAGAGTGTTACTTCCAGGTAGAGTCTTTAACAGATGCTACGTGATTTTTCTCTCATTTGCATTCTGCCATGGCAACCAGTTATGCTCTGCTAGCTTGGGCCCTGGAGTTAGGATGATATGGAACAGTACCCTCAGCCTATAATATCTTATAATGAGAATGAAAACTAAAACTTTTCTTTAAGCCACTGGGATGGTCAAGTGCTTACCATAGTACCATAGCTTAATGTATCCTGACTGATAAAATTGTGTGATTGGGTTTCACATTACAGATTTTTGGTCTTGGCTTTCAAACGTATGCCTGTCAGATGATAAACTTCCCTTGTAAAGTAACAATGTAGTCCTCTTACTCTGTGATTTTGTCTGGTGCCTACTTAAGAGCCTTCAATGACATGGGATTTGAAAGGACACAGACCTACCTTTAAGGAAAATTAATTTTGCAAATGTTTATTGAATTCCTTGGAGAAGGAAATGGCAACCCACTACAGTATTCTTGCCTGGAAAATCCCATGGACAGAGGAGCGTGGTGGGTTGCGGTCCATGGGGTTGCAAAGAGTTGGACACGACTGACCATGCACACACCATTGAATTCCTACCATGTAGAGCGCATCATGAGGTATTCAGAGATAAATTAGATAGATAACCTGCCTCAAGGAGCTTACAGTCTAGCAGAAATGGGCTACATTTTTATATGAAATATATACAATAAAATGTATAAACTTCATTTATTCAGGCATATTTATTTAGGTCCCTTATTACCAAATGTATCATGTTCTGGAAATTTAGTAGAGCATAAACAGTTATAGTCATTGCCTCATGGAGTTAAGATCTAAAAAGGGAATTAAAATTAATCATATAATTATACATACACTTTTAACTATGAAAAAGATTATTAAAAAGGGGTGTTTGGCACTTTGAGAGAAGGCTTTATTTAGTCTAGGGATGTAATGGAGAGCTCACTGTAACTTTGTAAAAATGCTTTGGGCTCAGGCAGGCATCAAGCCAAATCTGGGTTTAAATTTGGATTTTTCGGCTTTGAGCCATAAGACCCTGCCCAAGGCATTTCGCTTTTCAGAGCAGATATAATGCTAGCTTCATAGGATAGTTGTAAGAATGATACAGGCTTTAATTGTGACAGTGCACATCGTGTGTTCTTAACAAATGTGTTACTGACCCTCCTTCCCCTTTCTGACTAACTGATTCCATATGTCCAATGTAGAGAAAGAGGAAGTAAGGGATGAGTCTGTCTGGAAGTTAATCAAGTCTTCATAGAAGAAGTAGCATTTGAGCTTAAACTTAAAAGAATGGAAATGGTTTTGATGAAAATAATTTTAATCATATGATGAGGTGGTAATTATAAAAAGCAGGCAGTGTTACTTAGCAGCCAAGATAATAGGTTCAGAATGAGACAGACCCCACTTCAGATCTAGGATTCATTACTTATTAGCATTGTCATCTTTAGGCAAGGTGCTTCTTTTCTCTATATGGAAGTTTTTCCTTCCATAAAACTATGGAAAATAGTTTTCCAGGTAAAAATAGGTAAAAATACCTATTCTTTAGACTTGTTATGAAGATGAAATTAAAGGCATGTAAAATATTTAATACCCATCTTAGTAACTGAGGCAATGCTCTATGTAACTAGCAGCCAGCATTTACTCTTACAAGTAGGGAAGATTGTAAGCTCTGGGTTCTGTTTTATAATGTTTTAGACTCAAACTTCTAATGCTCTGTCTGACTGCAAGGGGCTAATGTCATTGAGTCCAGTGTGAGATTTAGTGTCTCCTTGGAGTATAAATACCCACCAATTAATAGTGACAGTCACTAAACATTTAGTACCTAATGAGCTGCATCTGCTCAGTATGGGTGGAGTGGCATGACAAAGAAACTGTAATTCAGCTCATCAGACCTCCTTCTTTCTGGCTCTCCATGACCTCCCCACTGGGCTGCGCAAGGGGGTTGACTGCATTTGAAAAATGCATTTAGAAATGTCAGTGTCTTGGAAGCCCTGAGCTCTAAAGTCTCCTTGGCACCGTGGATGCGAAAAATGTCAGAACTAGTCTGTAGTGAGCACCTAATCCCAAGATGTCATCCTAAAGGTGGGATGGATAATAAAGGTTAGAAAGGAGAATGAGATGGCTCAGGTCACACAGCTGGGGATATAATAATGATGAAGTTAGGGAAGGTCCCTGCTGTTCTGGAGCTAATGATCTATTGAAGAAGAGAGACAGAATGCAAGAAAACAATTCCAAAAGCAAACAGGATGTAATGACAGAGAGTAATGAACTTGAAGGATGTTTTATATAAGGTAGTTGCGGAGAAGTCGCTGAAGAGGTGGCATTTAAGCTGAGACACAAAATGCATAAAGGCAGCAGCCATACAAAGATCTGAGACTGGAGTGTTCCAGAGAGAAGGAACAGCAAGTTTAAAGCTTGTAAGGCGAGACATATTTCATATAGTGAATCTGAGTGTGGCAGAAGCCCACTAATCTAGGGTAATATTGGTCACAGAGAAACTCTTGACCAATATTATAAATTATAAGTCAAACTTTCTAGGGTTTTAGGCTACTAAAAAGAGATAAAATTTTATGGTAAGTATAAAGGAAAAGAAGTATACTGGAAAGTTTTAAGCAGTGGAATAACACAATTTGATTAATGATTAAATAAAGTCATTCTTCTGTTATGTGAAACTAGATGATAAGAATAGAAACTGGGAGCCCAGTTAGGAATTTATTTCAATAGTCTTAGATGAGAGATATTGATGGAGTGAACTAAGGTAATAGATTGGAGAAGAGGGAGAGAAATGGACAAACTAGAAATATATTTTGAAGGTAGAATTGGCAGGATGTTGTGAGAGTGTAAGGTAAAGGGAATGGAAATCAAAATCTGACTCCTGATTTTTGCCTTGAGCAACTGACTATATGCTAGTGTCATTTACTGAGATGAGGAAGTCTGGGAAAAGAGGAGAGTTGGGAGCATAGGATTAAGAGTATTGTGGTTGTTTACTTCCTCTGTCTGACTTTTTTGCAACCCTATGGATTGTAGCTCACCAGGTTCTTCTGCCCATGGGATTTCCCAGGAAAGAATACTGGAGTGGGTTGCCATTTCCTTCTCCAGGATCTTCCTGAGCTAGGGATCAAACCCACATCTCTTGCATTGGCAGGAGGGTTCTTTACTGCTGAGCCACTGGGGGAAACCCAGATAAAAAAAGTGTGAGATGCCAAGGTGACATCCAAGTCATATTATCAATTGGATATTTGACCCTAAAAGGCTTGAAAGGTCTAACCACCAGTCATTGGCTATATAAAGTGAAAGTGAAAGTCACTCAGTCATGTCCAACTCTTTGTAACCCCATGGCCTGAACAGTCCATGAAATTCTCCAGGCCAAAATACTAGAGTGGGTAGCCATTCCCTTCTCAGGGGATCTTCCCAACCCAGGGATCAAAACCGGGTCTTCCACATTGCAGGTGGATTCTTTACCAGCTGAGCCATGAGGGAAACCCAAGGATACTGGAATGGGTAGCCTATCCCTTTTCCAGGGGATCTTCCTGACCCAGGAACTGAACTGGGGTCTCCTGCATTGCAGGTGGATTCTTTACCAGCTGAGCTACCAGGGAAGCCCCACTGATTATATAAGCTATGGCAAATATTAAAATTTCATGATGCCACTTCCCTATTCAGTGTAATACAGACTTTTCTAATAGATTATAGCACACTTTCCTGAGGAGCCTGGGTATGGCTTTGGGGTCCTTCAATTTAGAGTGCTCCAGGTAGCCATACCACTACTCTAGTGGTGTTGGTGTTCGAAAAACACATCTATCGGCCATTTCCTCTGTGTGGTATTAGTATTTTTTCATCACCAACCATCTCAGCTTATTATTTTATTATTGGTTTTATTGTAAAAATTAGAGCTGGTGAAATATGATTCATTTTCATCACTTACTAAGAGCTACTATGTAAGTCCATTGCTCTGCAGGATGCTCTGTTTGAGTAAATTAATCAATATATGGTTTAGTCTCTCCCTAAAGAAGTTAACAGGATACTTATGACAGGTGGGTGTGCGGAATCGAAGGAAAGTGCAGGACTATGTATGATTAAATGTCCAAATAAACGGTCTCAACAGTATGTTTAGAAGAAGGTTGGATTGCAGTGTGTTAAAGGATTTCTAGATATCCTGGAGAGATGAGGCTTGATCTGGCCTTGAGAAAGAATAGGATTGGAATGGGGAGATGGTGTCATCAGATGAGATAAGCAATCTGATTAAAGGACGGAAGAAGGAAATGGGAAATCAGAAAGAGAGGAAGGAATCTGGCCATTTGGAGAGGGAAATGGGGAGGGGTAATTAAAATAATGGTCATATTATAGTTCTGACTTTAGGAAAAACCTCTCATTAGTGTTTGGCTTAAGTGCTGGGTTATTTTACTGCGTAGTAGGAGTTTCATTTCTCAGATTGCATTCTTAGTTCCCTTGCCACTGGTTATCTGAGTAAGCCAAGGCTTGTGTATTTTTATTACAACAGCATGGCAACTTTGGTCACAATTTTTGTTAGCTGGCTGGTCTAGTAGATAAATTCTCAAATCTCAGTGGCTTAACATAGTACAAGTTCTTATCTTGCTAACATAATAATCTAATGCAGTTGTTCTCAGTCAGGTAACTCTCCTGAATGTCTCTCCTCCAAGCAATAATTCAGGGATCTAGGCTCTTTGTATTGTGTGGCTTTTCCATCTTCAATATGTGGCTCTTATAGCTGCCCTGAGTATTGACTCCTTTCTAGCCAGATGGCAGGGGAGGAAGAGTTGTACATGGGTGGTGTTTATGAGCCAGGGCTAGAAGTGGGAAACTCTGCTCTGCAAAAATTCAGTTTCACAGCCAGAGAGTACTGAAAAGGAGACTGGGGAATGTAATTTAGTTGTGTGGCCTGAAAGAAAACGACATGAAAGTGGTGATTCTTTTTCCCACAGGGTGCTGCTGTTTACCTAATTCTTTGGTATGCGCTGTCCTGAGCCCAAGAGTTATTTGGCAACAACTTGGGTCAGAAGTCCTCCCTTCCCAGTCCATCACCTCACCCAGCCACTGGGGGACTGAGTTTGTCCAGATCAGGTTAAGACCTGAGCTAGTACCTGGTGTAGCCCCTGATCTCCCCACACGTCCACCCCTCCCTCTGTGATTTCATGTATTTATCCTTTAGTTCTGACTCTGGACTCATTCTTTATCTCAGGCTTGTCTAGGTTCCTGTCTGAATACCATCCTTACTGTTATGCCTTCTTCTTGACCTCTGATATCCATAACCACAGACTCTGTCTCAAGTTCAATATCAGTTTCTTATGAAGAGTAACATATCTAGATGGGGTGTTTGTGGACTTGGATATGATTGTCTGTCTTAGTCTTTGAGATTGTAAAGCAGGATCTGGTAGTGTTCAAAAGTAGCCTTAGAATGTAAGATGATTTGCATTATCTAAAAGGCACAATGATTTGGTAAGGCCTGTTAAGAGAGGATGACATTTTTATGAAGTTATTAGCTGTATTGGAGTTAGTCACATCCAAAAGTAGTATTACATATATTCCGTTACTTTCATTTTGTGTTAATTCACTTCATGCACATAATCTCATTACCTCATTTCACTCCTACAGCATTCCTACAGAATAGGCATTATTATCCTCAGGCATCAGTCATATATAACCAGAAAAACAGGGTAGATTGATTGACTGGTTGCAAAGAATTGACTTACCCATGTGAGCCCTGGCTAGACAAGTAGGGCAGGCTGGCAGGAAGAGCAGTTTGGAACCTTGGGCATAAGGTAAAAGCACAGGTAAAATTTCTTCTTCAAGGGAGCCTCAGTTCTGCTTTTAAGGCCTTCAGTTGATTGAATCAGGCCTATCCAGATGACCTAGGATAATCTTCTTTACATAAGTCAACAGACTATGGACTTTAGTCACATCTACAACAGACCTTTATAGCAACATCTAGATTATATTGAATAAATGGAGACCAAGCCTAGCCAAGTTAACAGATAAAACTAATCATCATGACCCTTTAAAAGATAAGGAAATAGAGGCTCAGAGATGTAGTAAGTTGCAGAGCTGGATATTTAGGATTTTTATTTTATGCTAAAATACACTTTAGGTATTTTTTCAACTTCCTAAATTACATATATTTGCAGCAGGGTCCAAAGAAAATATCTGAATTGATTTACCGAGAGTGATCTAAATGATGTAATATTCAAAACATAATAGTGAAGAAAGTCATTCACTGTATAGCAGCCAAAAGATAACAAGAATGACTTATTTTTTCCTATTTAAAAGTCTTATCATGAATAATTTTCAGTTTGGATAAAATCTTGATTTTAAGGAAGTCAATGATAGTAGAGTTTTCTTCTCTAAATCTTCCTTTAGAATTGCAAGAGACGCAAAACCTTAACATTTATTTCTAGCCCCGAGGCTGAACAAGTCATTGTTTTAATTATAGAAAGCTGAACTTTCATCTTTCTTTAATTGAGCATGGATAGTTTGTACCTGTGATCAGTACTAAAATGTCATCAAATCACTTATGACGTTTCACACTCTTGAGCTGCAGTAAAAATACCAGTTATTTTGTATATCTGTGCAGTCATCATGTGGGGCAACGGTTTCAATTTGTTGGTAATTATCGTCTGCTCTTCATGACTAGTGTGGTTTGGAAAGCGTCACAAGAAGTGCTGTTTCACTTTGGTGATGGCCAGTACATTTAGCGAAGAGGAGGCCAATGAGGAGACAGATGCTGGCTTCCTGGGTACACTGTTTGAATGACAAACAGAGACGAACAGGTCATTACTTTTCACAGCAAGGAGAGGAGGAGGGAGCTCAGAATTCTGAAGGAAATGTTGGCCTTTGGATGCTTCAGTTGTGCATTCTAACGTAAGAAGGCAAGGACATTTTTATTTGCTTTTCTTCCCTCCAGTCACACTCTAGGAAGACAGAGCTATTATTATAGGCTATGTCTAAACTCATGGTCTTTAGCAAAAAAGCACCCTAGAGGCCGAAATGGATACTGTGCCTGTTTTCTGTCACAAAGTTTGATGGTAGAAAAGAGGGTTGGAGCACTGATTTATAGCAGCCTTGGAAATAGTTACCAGTCCACATGCCTAGTAACAATTGTGATCTAGTTCGAATGAAGATGGACTTTATCTAAACGCCAGTCTATATAACCTTGAGGAAAAAAATGATAGGGTGATCAATTACTTTTATCCCTTTTAGACAGAATTACATTTTAAAAAAAAAGGATAGTTTGCAAATTTGAAGTTGAAACAAATGCATGATTTTAATAGAATATGTTTCCCCTGAGGTACTCAGAGGGTGATTTAATGCCATTTCTTAACCCAGATTATATGGCAGACAGGTCAACTTTGGGGAAATGAAGTGTGAGACAGGAAAAAGAAAGGCTTGAGGAAAAGGAACTAAGGAGAGCACCTAGAAGCTTTAAAATTGGTAAAGAAGAATTGGTAAAAGGAAGATTCAGACTGGTGGTAAGGTAGTACTGGGAGCACAATGGAGGTGGTCTGGGATTCCTGCAGAAGGAGTCTGGGGAAGTGAGGACAGGACTGACAGAGGAATTAGAGACGGGGGTAGAAGTTTCCTTGGTGGCCTACGAGTAAGAAGTTTGGAATTGTGAGGAACCTAGAAGATAAAAGAATGCATGCTTAAGTAGAATTTTCTAGAGAATTTAATGAAGGTACTTTTCAGAGTTGTGTAGCCAGGAAAAGATGATGAGGTGCCCAGCAGAGTATAAAAAGCCCTTACACCCTCTAGGTGTGAAGAGCAAGGGGTGAACATTGGGACCCAGTGTTACTGGAGCCCCATGAGACCTATCACTATAGAATGAGGCTCTAGACATGAGTTGTAGAGGGATCAGTCATTGCCAGAGCCACAGTGCTGAGACAAGAAGAGAGCATCAGAAAAAATGCCCCCAAATGCTCTCTTTCCTCCCATCTAGTTGTCTTTCTTTTGGCCAGTCCAACTTGAAGTCAGAAAAGCACAGAGAGAGTAACCAGACAGGTGAGAGCCAGGAAGTAGGAGATGTCTGAGTACTAAGTACTGGTCTTGGCTTGGTAACCAACTTGCAAAGGGACTTTAAGCAAACACAATAACCCTTTTCTGTTTCTTTTTTCTTTCTATCAGTAAATGGGGATAAAAATTCTTTCCAGTATTCTGGAGTTGTTATAAAGATCAGATGACATAGTAGATGTATTTGTTGCATTGATTTATATTTATGTTGCACTTAATAATTTCAAAAACTTTCTCATGTCTGTTATTTCATTTGCTTCTCAAAATTAGCTCTTAAGTTATCCAAGATAAGTTTTATCATTTCCATTTAATATTTGAGATGATTGAGTCAGAGAAATTAGGTGTTTCTTCATGGTCACAAGGCTAATAGTTCTTTTGACTAAAACTTGACTGTAATTTTCTCTTATCACACTGTTTAGTCCAATATTTCAGACAGTTTTGGGAGACAATTATTGTCTTTGTAAGGCACAAAGTTTCCAAATAAGGAGCCTGAGACCACACCTTTCATGTGGTTTGTAGAGAACAGCATCCATCATTCAGGTCTTCTTTATTATTTGACCATGATCTTGGGAAGAAAAAAATGGAGAAAGAAAAGGGACTTGTTATTGACTTGTCCTCCTCCTCTTCCTCTTTTAGCAGAAAATGCAAAACAAAGTGCTACAAGAAAATTAGAAGCCAACATAACATTGTAAAGCAATTTTCATCCAATTAAAAAAAAAAAAAAAAAGATACCCAGGGGAAAACAAAGAAAGTTTGTATTCCCCATACATTTAAATGTGAAGGCCTAACCCGCAACGTGATGGTATTTGGAGGTAGGGCCTTCGAGAGGTGATTAGGTCATGAGGGTGGAGCCCTCGTGAATGAGGTTAGTGCCCCAGAGAGCTCTCTCCCCTCTTCTGCCATGGGAGGACAGAGTGAGAAGAACTCTCTGCTAGTTATCATAATGAGTCTATTTTTAGCTTTTAATAATATGACTATCTATTTTATACATATTTCAACTTTAGAAAATAAACAGACTGGCCTTTCTTTATCAGAGAGATTGTGTACACGCTTTTCCTCCCTCTACCTTCATCTCTTTTTATATTAGCACATGGGCAACTCTATTTCAGTGTGTTTTCTACTTGTGTATTTTAGGAAGAATGCTAAAGTGATAGACACATGAAGAATGGATTAAAATTGAAGAAGGACAAGAAGACTAGTTAGGAATTATTTTAAGAGTTGAATGAAGGGAGCAGGTATGTCTGAATGAAAAGGAAGGGACCTGATCTGAGATTGTTTAGAAATCTAGTTTTAATTTCACCTTTGCTCTGGAACTTTCTTCATTGGAAAAGAGTGTGGTCTATCTATACTATTTCTTTATTCTGCCTCACTCATGCCAATAGGTCACTCTCCTCTCAACGTATTTGACTAGATCTGAATCCTTAAAATTTTTCTATGATATAGGCTACTTAAACTTATTTGTTTTCTCTTCTGAAATGATCCACCTTTCTGATTTGTGTCTCCTTGACTATTTAGAGCTATTTGTTTTTGAACCTTGTTGTCTTCGTACTATGAAACCCTGAGAGTGCCCAGAAGAGTGTGAAGGCTATCTGAGCATTTCACTATTTGCTTTCACCTTGGCTTTTTCTTTCTACCTCACTGATACCAGTGTCAGATGGAAATGACAGATGCTACCCAGGATCTGCTTCATGTGGGTACTCTGACAATTAATTAGCTTTTTATTATTTTAATTTTTTAAGAGCAGAGCCCCTGTACTGTAAACAGTCCCTATATGACCTGTTTTCTCATATGAATTTATGTATAAGGATCGTAAAAAGGAAGCAAATGGCAAGAGACAGAGTAAGAAAGCTCCTTGTGTAGCAGCTTCTGCTCAGGCCTATGGAAAGAGTTATAGGACTTGACATACAAGTCTTCTTTCTCACAGTCAGTATTTCTTTTTTGGCCACTTTGCCTTCCAAAAGTCACCAGAAAAATCTCAGAAATATTTAACTTGGTTAAAAAAAAAAAAAAAAAAATATATATATATATACACACACACACACACACGTATATAGTTCAGGGAGCATTCCTTTCCCTAAGCATCTGGAGGGGCAGTTTTCTTGCCCCAGGCAAAGCCACAGAATAATAAGACATCAAACAGCTTTGGGGAGAACAAAATGAGTTATTGCATATGAAAGTGCTTTATTTATGTTCAAAACACTAGATCTCTGTGTGTGAGTGACCACACTCTCTCTTAAAAGTTATACTTTGTCTCACCCTTGTAATCACTAAGCATTACTAGCTGACTTACTATGTGCCAGGCATGGGGCTGCATGTTTTACATATATTACTTCTTTTAATCCTAACTTTAACCAATTTCAGATTTATTATAGAGTGAAGACTTAGTCCCAGGGCACTTATTTCTCAATCCTGTTCCTTTAAACCCTAAAATACATGGACTTTGTAACAGATCTCACATGATACTACAAGTCATATTATATGATTAACATTCAGTTCAGTTCAATCGTTCAGTCGTGTCTGACTCTTTGTGACCTCCATGAACCACAGCACGCCAGGCCTCCCTGTCCATCACCAACTCCTAGAGTTTACCCAAACTCATGTCCATTGAG
>NW_011494766.1:909287-931952 GCF_000754665.1 Bison bison bison | reverse complement strand
CAGCATCAGAGTCTTTTTCAATGAGTCAGCTCTTCACATCAGCTGGCATAAGTATTGGAGTTTCAGCTTCAACATCAGTCCTTCCAATGAACACCCGGGACTGATCTCCTTTAGGATGGACTAGTTGGACCTCCTTGCAGTCCAAGGGACTCTCAAGAGTCTTCTCCAACATCACAGTTCAAAAGCATCAATTCTTTGGTGCTCAGTTTTCTATATAGTCCAACTCTCACATCCATACATGACCACTGGAAAAACCATAGCCTTGACTAGATATACCTTTGTTGACAAAATAATGTCTCTGCTTTTTAATATGCTATCTAGGTTGGTCATAACTTTCCTTTGAAGAACTAAGCATCTTTTAATTTCATGGCTGCAATCACCATCTGCATTGATTTTGGTGCCCAAAAAAATAAAGTCAGCCACTGTTTCCACTGTTTCCCCATCTATTTGCCATGAAGTGATGGGACCGGATTCCATGTTGAGCTTTACTTAAGCCAACTTTTCCACTCTTGTCTTTCACTTTCATCAAGAGGCCCTTTAATTTTTCTTTACTTTCTGCCATAAGGGTGGTGTTATCTGCATAACTGAGTGAGTGAAGTGAAGTCGCTCAGTCGTGTCCAACTGCGAACCCATGGACTGTAGCCTACCACACTTCTCCATCCATGGGATTTTCCAGGCAAGAGTACTGGAGTGGGTTGCCATTTCCTTCTCCAGAGGATCTTCCCAACCCAGGGATCGAACCCGGGTCACCTGCATTATAGGCAGACGCTTTACCATCTGAGCCACATTTCTCCCGACTATCCTGATTCCAGCTTGTGCTTCTTCCAGCCCAGCATTTCTCATGATGTACTCTGCATATAAGTGAAACAAGCAGGGTGACAGTATACAGCCTTGATGTACTCCTTTTCCTATTTGGAACCAGTCTGTTGTTCCATGTCCAGTTCTAACTGTTGCTTCTTGACCCGCATACAGGTTTCTCAGGAGGCAGATCAGGTGGTCTGGTATTCCCATCTCTTTCAGAATTTTCCACAGTATATTGTGATCCCCACAGTTAAAGGTTTGGCATAGTCAATAAAGCAGAAATAGATGTTTTTCTGGAGCTCTCATGCTTTATCGATGATCCAGCAGATGTTAGCAATTTGATCTCTGGTTCCTCTGCCTTTTCTAAAACCAGCTTGAACATCAGGAAGTTCATGGTTCACGTATTGCTGAAGCCTGGCTTGGAGAATTTTGAGCATTACTTTACTAGCGTGTGAGATGAGTGCAATTGTGCAGTTGTTTGAGCATTCTTTGGCATTGCCTTTCTTTGGGATTGGAATGAGAACTGACCTTTTCCAGTCCTGTGGCCACTGCTGAGTTTTCCAAATTTGCTGGCATATTGAGTGTGGCACTTTCACAGCAGCATCTTTCAGGATTTGATGTAGCTCAACTGGAATTCCATCATCTCCACTAGCTTTGTTCATGGCGGTGCTTCCTAAGGCCCACTTGACTTCACATTCTAGGAAGTCTGGCTCTAGGTGAGTGATCACACCATCTTGATTATCTGAGTCATGAAGATCTTTTTTGTACAGTTCTGTATATTCTTGCCACCTCTTCTTAATATCTTCTGCTTCTGTTAGGTCCATACCATTTCTGTCCTTTATTGAGCCCATCTGTGCATGAAATGTCCGTTGGTATCTCTAATTTTCTTGAAGACTTGTCTAGTCTTTTACATTCTATTGTTTTCCTCTATTTCTTGCATTGATCACTGAGGAAGGCTTTCTTATCTCTCCTTGCTATTCTTTGGAACTCTGCATTCAAATGGGTATATCTTCCTTTTCTCTTTTGCTTTTTGCTTCCCTTCTTTTCACAGCTATTTGTAAGGCCTCCTCAGAGAGCCATTTTGCTTTTTTTTCATTTCTTTTCTTGGGGATGGTCTTGATCCCTGTCTCCTGTACAATGTCACGAACCTCTGTCCATAGTTCATCAGGCATTCTGTCTATCAGATCTAGTCCCTTAAATCTATTTCTCACCTCCAGTGTATAATCATAAGGATTTGATTTAGTTCATACCTGAATGGTCTAGTGGTTTTCCCCACTTTCTTCAATTTAAGTTTAAATTTGGCAATAAGAAGTTCATGATCTGAGCCATTAAATCTAATTTCTTGAGAACCCATTATGTACCAGAAACTATGCTAGATATTCTAGATCAGTATATGACCATAATCCTTATAACAGCCCCATGAAATGTATTATCACCATTTTACATACTTTTTCCACTTATTATGGTGACACAATAAGTAGCAAAACTTGTTATTGCTTGTATTCAAGCAATACTTGAATAAGTATTCAAATTCAGATAGATCTACCTTCAAAAACAACTCTGTATTACATTATGGTTGCCTGTAGTAGGTTGAATGGTGCCCCCAAAAGATATGTCCATGTCCTACCCCCTGTGAATGTGAACTGATTTGTAAAAGGGTTTTTATAGATGTAATTAATTGAAGGACCTTGAGATGGACTCATCCTGGGTTATCTGGGTGCATCCCAAATGTTCTTATAAGAGACAGAGAGGAGAAGACACAGAAATTAGATAAGAAGACAGGAGCAGATATTGGTGTGCCTAGTACCACCAGAAGTTGAAAGAGGCAAGGAAATATTTTTTTTTTCTATAGAATTTGGACAGAATACAACCCTAACAATTCTTGATTTTGGACTTCTGGCCTCTAGACCTGTGAGAGACAAATATTTGTTGTCGTAAGCCACTCATCTTGTAATAATGAGTTGTTTTCATGACAAAAAAAATTAATGCATGGCCTGTGTCATTTTTAAACTATAGACTGGCTCATACTGTATCTTTAAAAACTTAAAATGCTCACTACCTCATCTTATTATTATGGTCATTGATGTCTTTGGTGTCTTCCAGTTAGGCTAATTTTTTGTCTTCTTCTCCACTTGTAACCTTTAAGAACCTTTCCCACAGTAGTATCAGTCTATGTACAAGATCCTGGAGATGGCTTCATGCCTTTGCTCACCTTGACTCCCACCCCTGGAAGGCTGTTCTTAGCTTGTCTCACTCCATACTCTGCTGCCAATCTCATTCTCAAGCTAAGCCTGAATGATACCTCTTCTTGAAATGCTGAAGAGAGAGCCCCAGCCAGAATTAACTGCTGTGTCTGGATTCCCAGAGCAGTCTACTTATTTCTCCATGTATGACTTCTGCCTGTCTGTCCTATGTTGTAGTTAGGCAGCTGCCTATGAAATCCTGGAGGTAGGGTAGGAATTAAATGAATCTCGGTGCTTCCCCTGGTACCAGTCAATGGATGTCTCATGGTTGATGAAGACTAACTTACCTCTCTATTCGCTTGAGAATCTCTATACAAAAGTTTCTCAAACTTAAATTTGTAAGAGAATCACCTAAAGAACACATATTTGTTAGAAATATAGATTTCTGGGCTTCTGCAAATTCATTGCTTTTAGAGTAGATCATCCAAATAATTTTGATGCAAGTGATTGGCTAACTATACTTTGAGAAATAGTATTCTAAAATTTGGATTGGAAACTTCTATGGTGTCCACCTGTTGAATAATACCTTTATGGGTGTCTCCTGGAATATGAGTGACCTAAACTCACACTCTGCTTGGGAAAAGAAGAATCACATCGTCCTTTATGACTTTGGTCAAAAGAGCCTGCATATTTGATTTCATTTCTAAACTCTGTCTCAGACCAACTGAAATATTTCATATTTACTGAGCTGCTTAGGACTGAGGTTTGTTTCCTTATTTAAAATGCACATGCATGGGCTCTCATCAGATACATGGTCAGAACTGTCTTATGAGGAAATGCTTCTCTGTCTCTTAAACAGTTACAGGTTCTATTTCTGTGTACCTCTCCGTGTTTAACTTGTCTTCAAAGAGCTCTAACTGCATTACTTTAGGCATTGATAGAAAGAAAGGGCTGCATAAGCATCCATGTCCATTAAAGGAACAACCAAATGTGCTGTGTTTCTATCTTTGAGACATTAGGAATTTCCACCGTCCTGCTTAGAAATGTCTTATGTCCTTGAAAACTTCTGCATTACAAAATAACTCAGTATAAGATGGATGAATTTTTCTTTTCTGAGCTCCAGTAAAATGGGAATAATCATGCCTACTTCATAGGACAGTTGTGAGGATTAGATAAAATAATTCACTATATAGAAAGCATTTAGTACAATGTTAGGTCTTTAAGAGGGCCTCAATAAGGTTAATCTTGTGGATATCAACCAGGTTTACTATTCATAATTCCAGGTATAACTTGAATTCTTTGTTGTCATCCTCCTCTTCTTCCTCACCATCATTAAATCACTGGATATTAATTAATATTTATTTTGTATCAGGCACATTTTAAGTACTTGACATTCGACCTCACTTTTCCATTTTCTGCCCTAACAAATTTTCACAAACTTAGCAGTTTAACACAACGCAAAATTTCTATTTCAGTCTATAGGGCAGAAGTCTAAAAGGGGCTCACTGGGCTAAAGTCAAGGTGTTGGGGAGGCTATGTCTCTTTCTGAAGGTTCTACTTCTCTTCTCATTCAGGTATTTGGCAGAATTCAGTTTCTTACTGTGGTAGGACTGAAGTCCCATTTGTTCTCTGGTTATCAACTTAGACTGTTCCCAACTTATAGAGACTGCTTGCATTCCTTGGCTTGCAGACTCCTTCCTCCATATTCAAAGCCAGCAATGGTGAGTTAAATCCCATTCACACTTTGGAATTTTCATGCATTTCATCTCTGACTTACTTTTCTGCTTTCCTCTTGCACTTTTAGGGGTCCGTGTGATTAGATTAAGCCCACTAGGAAAGTCTAAGGCAGTATCTGTATTTCGAGGTCTGTAACCTTAATTACTTTTGCAACATTCCTTTTGCCATGTAATATAACATATTCCCAGGTTCTGGGTATAAAAAAAAGGACTTTTTTTTTAAAAGGAAGGGGCATTATTCTGTCCACCACACATTTGTTGTCTCATTGAATTCTCCTGTTGTTCAGTTGCTAAGTCAATTCAACACTTTGTGAACCCACGGACTGTAGCACATCAGGCTTCCCTGTCCTTCACTATTTCCCAGAGTTTGCTCAAACTTATGTCCATTGTGTCAATGATGCCATCCAACCATCTTATCCTCTGTTGCCCACTTTTCCTCCTGCCCTCAATCTTTCCCAGCATCAGGATCTTTTCCAATGAGTTGGTTCTTTGCATCAGGTGGCCAAAGTATTGGAGTTTCACTTTCAGCACCAGTCCTTCCAATGAATATTCAGGGTTGACTTCTTTTATGATTGAATGATTTGATCTCCTTGCTATCCAAGGGACTGTCAAGAGAGTTCTCCAACACTACAGTTCAAAAGCATCAATATTCAGTGCTCAGCCTTCTTTATGGTCCAACTCTCACATCCATACATGACTACTGGAAAAACCATAGCTTTGACTGGACAGATCTTTGTTGGCAAAGTGACATCTCTGCTTTCTAATATGCTGTCTAAGTTTGTCATAGCTTTCTTTCCAAGGAGCAAGGCTTATAATTTCTTATAATTTCATGACTACAATCATCCTCCACAGTGATTTTGGAACCCAGGAAATAAAATCTGTCACTGTTTCCACTTTTTCCCCATCTGTTTCCCATTAAGTGATGGGACCCGATGCCATGATCTTAGTTTTTTGAATGTTGAGTTTTAAGCCAACTTTTCCACTCTCCTCTTTCAGCTTTATCAAGAGACTTAAAATTTTTTTTTAATTTTATTTTATTTTTTAACTTTACAATATTGTATTGGTTTTGCCATATATCAGCATGAATCCACCACAGGTATACACGTGTTCCCCATCCTAAACCCTCCTTCCTCCTCCCTCCCCGTACCATCCCTCTGGGTCATCCCAGTGCACCAGCCCCAAGCATCCAGTATCATGCATCGAACCTGGACTGGAGACTCGTTTCATATATGATATTATACATGTTTCAATGCCATTCTCCCAAATCATCCCACCCTCTCCCTCTCCCACAGAGTCCAAAAGACTGTTCTATACATCAGTGTCTCTTTTGCTGTCTCGTATACAAGGTTATTGTTACCATCTTTCTAAATTCCATATATATGCATTAGTATACTGTATTGGTGTTTTTCTTTCTGGCTTACTTCACTCTGTATAATAGGCTCCAGTTTCATCCACCTCATTAGAACTGATTCAAATGTATTCTTTTTAATGACTGAGTAATACTCCATTGTGTATATGTACCACAGCTTTCTTATCCATTCATCTGCTGATGAACATCTAGGTTGCTTCCATGTCCTGGCTATTATAAACAGTGCTGCAATGAACATTGTGGTACATATGTGTCTCTTTCAATTCCGGTTTCCTCGGTGTGTATGCCCAGCCGTGGGATTGCTGGGTCATAAGGCAGTTCTATTTCCAGTTTTTTAAGGAATCTCCACACTGTTCTCCATAGTGGCTGTACTAGTTTGCATTCCCACCAAAAGTGTAAGAGGGTTCCCTTTTCTCCGCACCCTCTCCAGCATTTATTGCTTGTAGACTTTTGGATCGCAGCCATCATCAAGAGACTTTTTAATTGCTCTTTGCTTTCTGCCATTAAAGTGGTATCATCTGCATATCTGAGATTGTTGATATTTCTCCTGGCAATCTTGATTCTAGCTTGTGCTATTTCCAGCCCAGCATTTTGCATGAAGTACTCTACATATAAATTAAATAAGAAAGGTGACAATATATAGCCTTGACATACTCATTTCTCAATTTGGAACCAGTCCATTGTTCCATGTCCAGTTCTAACTGTTGCTTCTTGACCTGCATACAGGTTTCTCAGGAGGCAGGTAAGGTGGTCTGGTATTCCCTTCTCTTTAAGAATTTTCCACAGTTTGTTTTGATTCACATGATTAAAGGCTTTAGTGTAATCAGTGAAGCAGAAGTAGGTGTTTTTTCTGAAATTCCATTGGAGCTTTCTTTATGATCCAACAGATGTTGGCAATTTAATCTCTGCTTCCTCTGACCTTTCTAAATCCAACTTGTACATCTGGAAGTTCTCGATTCACATACTGCTGAAGCCTGGGTTAAACTAGTGACTCAGATGATAAAGAATTTTCCTGCAATGTGGGAGACACGGATTTGATCCCAGGGCTGGGAAGATTTCCTGGAGAAGGCAATGGCTACCCACTCTAGTATTCTTGCTAGGAGAATTCTATGGACAGAGGAGCCTGGTAGACTACAGGCCATGGCTTTGCAAAGAGCCAGACACAACTGAGCAACTAAACTTTCAGAATTCTCCTGGTGTCCCTATGAAGTACATTTCATTATACCCATTTTACAAATGACAAAGGGAGACTTAGCAAGATTAAATAACTTGCCTAAGATCAAATCTGCAGTAAGTGATGAAACCAAGATTCAAATCTTGGCATTTTGCCAGCAAAATCTGTCTAGTTTGGAATTAAACTAAGTTAAGCTGTAAAATGGGTTCTGCTACCAAGACCAGAGATTCTTTTTCTGTATTTATGGCCTGGGACAATTTAAAAGAAAAAAAAGTGACCTACATTCAATAACTTGGCTATCCATAGATGGTCCAAAAGCCTAAAAGAACTCTTAAGTCTGTATAAAAGATGTATATTTGTGGCCAATTCTTATTGACATAGGGCACAAACATCTTGTAGTTTTTTTCACAGATTTCTCCTGATTTTAGACTTTTTCCATTGCAACATTATCACCATCAAAACTTTCATCAGAGGTTGGAGGAAAACATTTTTAGGAACAAAAGATACAATTTCAGGAAATAAGTGGTATACTTTTGTGATCATATCTATTACTTATTTAATATTAATCTCTGTGAAGTACCTTTTGTCACTTAGTGACCCTACAAGTACTATTAATTGCTGGGCATTTTAGGCAAGGAAACTGAGAAACTGATACACGACTTGCTGAGATTTGAACCTGGGAAGCCTTGCATCAAACTACTCTGTTCTGTGACCACTATAGTCTTTTCTTCTAAGATAGAGAGAGTTGTATCTTTTCTACTCGTTAACAGTTTTCACATTTTCCCCTTGCCTGGGGTATCTGATACCAGGCATCTTGGCATTTGGGCTACTCTGCTGTATACAGATGATGCCCTAATGGTAAAGCCTACATACCCGCCAGGCCAGGCAAAGGTGAAAATTGTTTTAAAAAGAAGAATTTTCAGATTTTTACCCTAACTCTGTTTAATTCATAAGTAAGTGCAGGGTAAAGTACTTTGATAGTGTTTAACCTGGTGTAGATAAGACACTATACTCCTGAGGTTTAAGTGAGGAGCCTAGAACTTTCTCCCAATTCCAGTTGAATCCTTAGTATAAATCTCATAGCATGGGCTGTAACTGACATATAAATTCTTTACATATGTGTAGCTCTTATATCATTTACAACACAGTTTTACATGTTTTCTCATTCAAAGTTCAAAAACATTCTGTGAAGGAAAATGTCATATCATTATCAAGATAATGATGATTATGATGATGAATGTTTATCATATGCCAATGTCAAACACTCTACACATTTTACCTTATTTAATCTTCTCACTATCCTTTGAAGTAGGTACTACTTATCTCCATTTTAGAAATAAAGCTGACAGACTTTTTCAGGGTCACCAAAATAGGAAGGATGGAATTGGGTTTTAAACCCTGTCAATTTGACTCCTGGGAGTGTATCCTACACTAAGACTCAATAGCATTATTTCTATTATTCAACTAAACCAATGAAGACCTAGAGTTAAATTAAATATTGTTTATCAAAGGTTACCCAGCTGACAATTGTAGGACTTGGATCAAGTTTTCAGCCTTGTATTTGGAGATGGTAACAATGTAGTAGAATGATATAGAATCAGAAAGAGTTCATTTCTCCCTGAGGCAATAAATGTGTGACCTTGGGTAAATCATGGATTTACCTTCTAGTCTTTAATTCAATTCACTATAGAGTGGGGATAATCATACCTACTTCCTTAGATTGTCAGCAGGATGGAATAATGTATATAAAATGACTGGCATGTATTTAGTAGCTGTTATTAGTTAAAGCTCCTTCCAGTACACCAGCTGCTTTTCTAAATGAGAGTCCAGGTCTGGTAGGTTTGAAGTGTGGTGAAATTGCAGCTGGTTGGGGGAAATTGTCTAAGCATCCCTCAATCATTTTTCACATGAGCCATAGGCTTTTGGCAGGCACCACCTGATAAGTCAGCCTCAGCTTAGGAAAAGAGCCTCAGAGACGTGCCCTTGACCTGAGAAATGCAGTGAAGGAGGCCACTGTCAAGTTTTGGTTAACTTGGCAGATCTGAAGCAATCAGGGGCCTAGGGGCTTATTAATAAGCATCATTTTTTCCCCTTAGCTGTTTCCCTAGATGAGCTAATGATAAACATGATATCTTATTATCTCTTCTGCTCATTATAATCTCCCTCCTACAAGATAAGATTCCAAAAGCAGCCCTGGAAAGCTATGCAAAATGTGATGGTTTTGGAAAATGAACAAATGCTGAAGATTGCAGCCTGTGTCAGGTTGTAAGTATAAGAGTAGAGCACTGAAATATACACTGGCAGGGAGTTTTAAAAGGTTGATCCCCTGAGTATACACTGATGTGGCCCAGAAACAGAGTTCTATTCAGAATGATTTATGTTCCATGGTGCCCTGGTGTGATCTGAGTTACCTTTGGAAGGAAGAGCAGACATCAAATGAATTTAGAGGATAAAAATAGGTAGATGAGCATAAATGCAGAAATATCCTGAGTCTCTGAGCTCTTTCTAAGGAGATTTTCAGGGACATACCTGGAAAACGTGAACCCTCTTGTGCCTACTGGTACTGAAGATTTGAACTGTAGAAATTTGTGAATAGCTTGATCCCTGCTGAGGCCTGTGGGACCTCTTCCTTCCAGCCTTTTTCCTGAAAAGGAAGGGTTAAAAAACAGGGGTGGAAGGAAGCTTAGAAATGAATACTACTACTACTAACTCACATCAGTCGTGTTCGACTCTGTGCAACCCCATAGACGGCAGCCCACCAGGCTCCCCCGTCCCTGGGATTCTCCAGGCAAGAACACTGGAGTGGGTTGCCATTTCCTTCTCCAATGCATGAAAGTGAAAAGTGAAAGTGAAGTCACTCAGTTGTGTCCGACTCTCAGTGACCCAATAGACTGCAGCCTACCAGGCTCCTCTGTCCATGGGATTTTCCAGGCAAGAGTACTGGAGTGGGGTGCCATTGCCTTCTCCTAGAAATGAATAGTGACATCTAATCTGCCTTAGTGCCTGCTTCTCAATGGACTTGAACTAATGCACAACTGTTTAAAATGTTTAGGCATCCCAAGCAGAAGAAATGACTGAGTCAGGCAGCTCTAACTTGACTTGTTAGATCAAATAAGCTCTAAGAAACTAACCTGATGGTAAAGCATGTATCTCTTTGAGCTCTATAATTAAACAGATCTAGCTGTCTTCACATCCTGCCTCTGTCACTAAGTAGCTATGCATCTATGGGAATGTTACTTTCTCTCTCTAAACCTCAGTTTCCTTATTTGTAAAATGGCAGTAATAATAATGGTGTAAGTAATATATTAGGGCTTCCCCATTGGCTCTGTAGTAAAGTATCTACCTGCCAATGCAAGGTTCAATCCCTGAGTCAGGAAGATCCCCTGAAGAAGGAAATGGCAACCCATTTTTGCCTGGAAAATCCCACAGACAGTATTCTTGCCTGGAAAATCCCACAGACAGAGCAGCCTAGTGGGCTACAGTCCATGGGGTCCCAAAGAGTTGGATACAACTTAGTGATTAAACAACCACAATCTATTAAATTACATAGACCTTTTATAAAGGTTACATTAGAAATACATGTATAATACTTAACAGTGTCTAATCTATAGTAAGTGCTCTATGAATGTTATCCTATATGACTTTTATGGCATCTTTTGTCCAGATTCTATGGATCTGTTAATGTTGGCAAGTTACGATAAGACCACTTTATTCTAGTCTTCTTCTTGTTTGGTGTTTAACAGAAGGTCAACTTTTACTTCAGAAGGCAGATCTTTAGCTAGATCCAGCCAAAGTAATTCCCAGGACTATGTTTTGAGCCAAGGAGAAGGAGAGACAGCCTGAGCTGTTGACAAGGCCCTTAGATATTTCTTGGCTCAGTCATCAGGGATAGGAAGCTCAGAGAACAACGTAGGCGACCACTATCACTTCCAGCCTGCTGCCAGAGCAGACAGAAAACAGAGAGCTCAAGCCAGCCAGATCACAGGTGCAAAAGCCACTGGAGACAGGAGCCTATTCCAAAGCTGCCTGGCACAGCTGTTCAATATGAAGGTCAGCCAAATGCATGAGGTGTCACCTCTATTGATCTTAAAAATGAACAGAAAAAAATGAATTTGAGAAAATTTAATGTCTGACTAGGCTCTTGAAGGGGGCTTCCCGGGTGGCTCAGTGGTAAAGAATCCGCTTGCCAATGCAGGAGGCACAGGTTCAATTCTGGGTCAGGAAGATCCCCTGGAGAAGGAAATGGCAACCCACTCTAGTATTCTTGCCTGGGAAATTCCATGGACCCAGAAGCCTGGCAGGCTACAGTCCATGGTGTCACAAAGAGTTGGACATAACTGAGCGACTTAGCATGCACACATGTAGACTTTTGAAGATGATCAGATGCTTTGGAATAATAGGATAAGAGTAGATGTGAATCAAAACTCTGTTTTTATGAGATGGGGGATACTTAGAACCAGAGAGGGAAATGAATTGTTCCAGGCTATACAGACATCAGTGCAAAACCAGGCCTATGATCTGGCTCTCTGGACCCCACTTTCTATTACATAGCACAGCTACATTCTGCCTTTTGGTAATTTGAGGGGCAAAAATCAGGTAAAAATCTAATATAATGAGTTGTTTAATTGTAAAGTTTTAAAACTGATATGACACTACAGTACACAAGCATGTGCTTTCCACTACAGCTTTCTAAATCTACAAGATGGCTAGGATTTAAAGCTTTGGGTCCTTTTGTGCCTGGAGAATGATTTTCCCAGAAAGCAATGAGGAAAAGGACACAGTACTTTGTATAAGTTTTTGCCTTTGCTTGGCTTTTTAAACTTACAGCTTATGTAGGTTTTAAATCTCTTTTTTGACAGAGGGAAACAATATGCTTTCCTCTGTATGGGAAAGTGGTAGAGAAGAATGCACTGCACTGCCCCCAGAGGATGACACTCGGCTCTCTTTATGGCAGTGATGATGATTCTTTTCTTACGGGTCAAATGCCAGTTTGCTTGTGATGATGGAGCACGCAGTACCACTGTTGTTCTAGTCCTCATTTCACCCAGAGTAAGCAGCAGCAGCAGCAGCAAACATTTGCAAGAAAGCAAGCTTAGGTGGGGAGTGCCTCCCTTGTTCACAGAAGCTGAGCTCAGTGTGTCTGGATGGGGACTGAACTCTTCACCTTAGACTCCTCAGCACCACATTCTAACAGCTGAGTAGTGTTCTCAAGTGTTACAGTTAAACACCCACATGTTCCATTACGCAGTGTTGAACCTCTGCAGATCAGTTAAACAGACACAGTGCCTGCTGGAGATAATGAAAACTCAAACTGCTGAAACAGCCAGGCAAGCACACACAATGTTTTGCATCCTTTTATTTTCAAAGTACACTGGAGGGCAAGTAAGCTACTTCCAAATTACCTGAATACAGGAGTATTAAAATATGACACTATACCTTCTCCTATTAAATTTACCTAAATGCCTTTTAGAGTTTTTTGAACATCATTTTATACTCTATAGAGCAGCATAGTCCTATAAAAATGTAATGCAAATCACAGACGTAAGCTGCATTTGTGACTTTACGTTTTCTAGTGGCCACATTTTAAAAAGTACAAAGAAACAAGTAAAATTAATTTTAACAATATATTCAATAAGCTATTTTAGTTAAGCCAGTATGCTCAAAATCTTATCATTTTAATATATAATCAATACAGAAATTATTAATGAGATACCTTACATTATTTTCATGCTGAGTCCTTAAAAGCTGATGTATGGCTTACACTTAGCACATGTATCATTTGGACCAGCCATATTTTAGTGCTCAATAGCTTTGTGTGGCTCGTGGTGTTTGACAGTGAGGCTCTAGAGCTGGTGTGAAGCCAAGGGCCTTCCCAGACGGGATCCTGGGGCTTTGCTGGCACTGTCCAGGACTGCCCTCTGGAAACGGTTGCTTCTCTTAGTCAGTACATTGAAGAACCACTCAATATCAAACAAGCAAGAACCAAAATAGTTGTTTTGCAGTAGATTTTCCTCACATTGAATGGATTGATTGAATCAGCTACATGGGGGCCAGGGGGTGCCTAGGTGGATAATGTGTTCTGACAGGTCCATGGGGTTAGTCCTTTTCTGCTTAAAATCACATTTCTTTGGCCTTCTGCTGTGGTAGCAGCCACTTGCATGTACAGACGTGGATGTAAAGGGGCTCTGTATTTTCATATTGTCTCTGGCTATGCTTTTGAGGTTGTTATATGAACACACCCATTTTTGTAAATGCTTGAAATTTAACTAGAGAATTGCACTTTTCCTTGACTCATTATCAAATAATGAGTTATTTGGAAGGGTGAAGCTATTTTTTCTATACCCTATTTAGGACCACACAAGAGAAAATGATCTTGTCATTCTTGAAACTGTCTAATGCGGTTTTTGCCTCTAGCCCAAAGGAAAAGACCTGCCTTTTCTCCACAGAAACCTCATTTTGCCAGTGGTTACAGTTTTATCGTTGACGCTGTGCCTCTGTATTAGTATTAGTGCAAGGCTCATAAACCTTAGCTGGAGAAGGCAATGGCAACCCACTCCAGTACTCTTGCCTGGAAAACCCCATGGACAGAGGAGCCTGGTAGGCTGCAGTCCATGGGGTCGCAAAGAGTTGGCCACAACTGAGCGACTTCACTTTCACTTTTCCCTTTCATGAATTGGAGAAGGAAATGGCAACCCACTCCAGTGTTCTTGCCTGGGAAATCCCAGGGACGGGGGAGCCTGGTGGGCTGCTGTCTATGGGGTCACGCAGAGTCGGACATGACTGAAGTGACTTAGCAGCAGCAGCAGCATAAACCTTAGCAACTTAATTCCTCACCAGTTAGTTTCAAAGCAATTCTACTGTCTTGAATCTAATGGTGCTTCATGCTCATAAAAGATTTCACATCTAACTGCCTGGAGTGATGACACAGAGATGGAATCACCTGTTCTTTAAGCAGGAATTCTCATTTGAGGGAGGTCCTTTGAGATTTCTGAGGACAGATTGCTTCCTGTTGTCACTACCTTCCAGTTCCGTAGATTTCATCTTCCCCTTTCCTCAGAGGTCCATGCAAATGTGAGAAATGAGCAGAAAATAGGACCAGAAGACTTGGGTTTTAGTCTGAGACTTTTTGACCTTGATGGGACCTCAAACAAGCTGCATAGGCTTTCCAAGTCGCAGATTGTTCATCTATGAAATGGAGATAAAAAGTCTCATATCACACAGAGTTTTGTGAGATTAAATGAGATAATGGACGTTAACACAGTTTGTAATGTATAAGTGAAGTCGCTCAGTCGTGTCCGACTCTTTGCAACCCCATGGACTGCAGCCTACCAGGCTCCTCCATCCATGGGATTCTCCAGGTAAGAATACTGGAATGGGTTGCCATTTCCTTCTCCAGGAGATCTTACCGACCCAGGGATCGAACCCAGGTTTAAAGTGTTCTGCAAATATGAGGAAGGAACATTACTGAGCCAATGTGGAGCATAGACCTGTAAAGATCATTCTTGAGATAAAATAAAATTGGGGTACTATCTAGATCCTCCTCTTTGAAGAACCCCTACTACAGCTTTGGAAGGCAGTGACTTAAGAAGTTGCTGTGAGTTGCTAAGTAATGTCCAAATCTTTTGCAATTCCATGGACTGTAGACCCCCCAGGCTCCTCTGTCCATGGGATTTCCCAGGCAAGAATACTGGAGTGGGTTGCCATTTCCTCCTCCAGAAGACCTTCCTAACCCAGGAATTGAACCTGCGTCTCCTGCATTGGCAGATGAATTCTTTACCAGTGAGCCACCAGGGCAGCCCAACTTCAGAAGTAGGTGAGGTTTTATGTGCACTGTACCTGGGGAAGCAATCCTTACCTTCATTTTTTTTTTTTTTTTTTTTCTCTCTATAATCAACATTCTGACATCACCTCCCTTCTTGGATATCATTAGTAGATATTTCATCCTGGTTTCACCTGGATTGAAAGATTGGAGAAGAACAGATTTGTTATGTGTTCCAAGTCCAGGGTGGATATCCCTTATATTAATACATTACCAACCTGATATTAGGGGAAACTTCTCTTGTGGGCTTTTGATTACCACTGGGGAGGGTGTGAATTTAGGTAGATCTATATCTTGTATTTCCAGGAATTCTGTCTCAGAGCTAACTATATTAGTTTCTTCTCTCTCTTTTTCCTTCCCTCTCCACCTCCTCCCGTTACTCTCTCCTTCCCTTTGGTATTAGGATAATAGAAATTGATATTAGGGTAATTTATTAATTTGAATACCATTAAATGGCCAGGTTTGTTTAAGTATTAACGTTAATCTGTAAGACTGACTGTTGAGACCATACCTTATTCATGCCCTGTATCTTTTTATTCCTTTAAACCTGGTGTAGATAGTAAGTGCCTAGTAAGCATCCATTGAATGAATAGAGAATAGTAATGATCAGTATTTCTCAGGGTATGAAATATGTTGGGAACCCTTTAGAGAAACTCTCATTTAAACTTCACAGGGGCCTATCAAGCAGATAATGTCATTCCCATTTTATAGATAATAGAACTGAATGGTAGGCATTTAGATTTATCCAAAGTCATGTAACGGCAAAATGTATGGATTTGAATTGTGGTTAATATTGCTCTAAGAAAGAGAGAGAGTCTGGTATGGAAATGAGATCCTTATTCTCATTCTGAAATCTCATTTATTCAACCTTTATGAAAATAACCAATATTTACCAAATATGTGCCAGGCTGTGATTAGTGCTTTACGTATGTTTAATTCTCACAACCATCTCATGAAGCAGATAATGTTATTTTGTCCTAATTTTTAGATAAACAAATTATGAAACAGAGAGAGTAAGCACCTTGTCTATGATCACACAGCACATCCTGGCTTAATATAAAGCTATCTGACTCCAGAAAGGATTTTCTTAATCCCTTTATGGTACTATTTTCCCCTTGTGCCTTTACGGTCAGAACCAGTAGTTACATATTAGTTTGTTTGTAACTGTTGATAGTCCCTACCAGATTGCAAACTCCTTGAGAACTGGTCACCTTGCCTTTAGCATATGTATTTCCCCATACTGTTCAATAGATATTCATTTAATACTTGTCAGGCAATTCTCAGACTCAGCCAGCTGATCACTCAGTCTCTCTGGAACACTAATTAAGTGAAATGATTGTTCACGCTTTCAGTGTTATCACTGGCAGCATCACTTCTATGCTGTAGCAAATACTTTCTGTGTCCTGTGCCACATTCTCTTGATCCACCATGAATCTCCGCTGCAGCCGTGCTGGACAGTTTACCTGTAGGCTGACCACATCCTGCCTTAAGAGCGTTCTACTTCTCTTCGTTCTTCTGTCTCAGGGCTTTTTATTTTTTAAGTCCCTGAAGCTCTCTTGGTCCACTTTTTGGACAGGACAGAATACCATGGAGTTCATGCCTGTGGCGACAAACCTCAGCCAGTGGAAAATGGGATAAACACCTCAACCTCTTGTCCTTCAGAGGAGATTCTTAGGTTCATTCTTTGTAGTCTCTCAAGAATTAGTCCCCAGATTCGTTGATCATCAGCTTCCCAGTGTTATCAGCACCTCCTTTTTTCCTACCTCTATATCTTAGGCTCCCTGCTTTGTAACTGCTGCTTCCTGTGAGTATGTCCAAAGTAAATTCCTACGCCCAAGTCCTTGACTCTGGGTGTTTGTGTGGGGTGTGGTATGGGAAATGGAGAAATCAAATAAGACACATGCCTATTTGCTAGTGGCTTTGTGCCAGAGGCCACATATAATGTTACATAATGTGAGCAAGTCATGTGACTGGATTAATTAGAGAAGTTATCTCAGAGGAGGTTGAATCTCAAAGTCCTGTCCTTGAATAAATAGGTTTAAGGTAAGTGGAGTGACAGCTTAATTTTTATAATTGCTTATTCCCTCTTTAAGAATTCCCAATATATAACCAATTATACTGATGAAAAGGTGCAATAGTTAAAAGGATGCAAGGATGAGTCAGTTAATTGTCTGAAACCTAAGATGACCACAAATGCAGTTTGTTTCTTACGGTGTTATTGATTTTGGTGTAAAAAAGCACAACCCACAATGTGTTCCTAAGTCTGTGCTCCATAGCGCTGATAAGCTGATGTCTTATCAACCTTTTTTTCTCCCTTGAGTCTCTGTTAGAGCTTTATTTTTTAAAGATGCCAGATATGGTATTCATTACCTCTGAGCAGTCACCCCCTCCAAAAATGTTGAGAGGAGAACATGGCAGAAAGTGTCATGAAAATTATGTTGAAGAATCTCCCTCATAATGATGAAAGATGCAGCAGTGAAATCCTGGCATGCATATGGGTGGCAGAAAGGATTTATGCCTGGTGTGTCTAGGCTTATAATAACTAATGTATCAAATTGTTTGAAAACTTTTTAATTAGGAAGAGCAGCAGGATTTGTGAATGAATCATCAGGAGAAGACCTTTCACTTTCAGTAAATGAGGACAAACTAACAATCAGCAGCAAGAGCTGCACTTATTTCTGTGCCCAGGGTGAATGGCACTGTTCTAATGGTGATAAGGCCAAGGGTCCTGGTCTCTATATGGGTCAAATCAGGCTGCCTGATTTCTTGGCCCTGACTGACCTATTCACACTTTAGCAGTTATCACATAACTGCGTGGGTGTAGTACAGCATTCCACAAACAGCAAATTTAAATCTGACCTTGTCACTTGGCTGATGAAAATCATTCACTCTTTTCCCACTGCGTGTAACATTATTCCTACCATGGGCCTTAAAGTTCTGTATAGATTGACCTTTATCTCAGAGCTACATGACCACATTTTGAGAAACTCTCTCCTTTTTGCAAGGTCAAAGCTCTTGCCAAGCAGTTTCATAATGCTTAATAAGCTGTATTAATACAGTATGTTGTCTTATTATTTTTTAAATAAGGTAGTATTTATGATAAATATTCTAAACTTCAAATACTGTGTTAATATTATTGATCATATCATTAGCAGATCTGGACTCTTAGAAAGAAGGTCTCTATAAAGCAATGGAATACTTAAAGGACAAGAAGAATTTCCAAGTGAAGCAGATACATTGGTGCATTCACTATAGTTTTCTGTATTTTTTGATCTGCTTGGATGTGGTCAGGCCTCATGAAGATTTCAAGAGGAACAATCCAGATGTGGTTTATTAGGAATGTGTGCTTTTTAAAGGTCTCATTTCCAGAGCCCAACAAACTATACTATTTAGTTTGTTTGCTTGCTTACTGTCTATTTCTTCCATGAAGGCAATGTGTTTTTCCCTAGAGCTAGTATAGTGCCTGATATCTAACAGTTATTCCACAAATATTTATTGATTGGATACTAGACAAAGCAGAATGCCTCCTCAAAGGTTAGTGGACTAAAAGCATCATCTTTGGTACACAGGATGGAGTTTTAGACCTTCAGGGAGGCTTATGAGTTGGATTTGAAACATTCTCAAGAGTCTCTACAAGCTTCAAATCTAAGCCTCTCAAGCATTAGTTGATGATTCTTGTGTTGTCCTGGCTAGAAAACTACCAACTCGGTTTGGAAATTTGTACTGACATGGTTGGGACAGTTGCAGTGTTGGTCAGAAGTATCTTGACGTTAATGGACAACTCTCTGGCCGTTGAATAGAGTTTTGAGATTCCCATTGGTACAGTGGCCTACAGAAGCTGGGCCACTTGAAAACTACATTTCTCACTCTTGCTCAGTTTGAAATGTCCTGCTATTGGTAGAGTTATTTGTGGCTGAGATCAACTATTTTGAATTTATTTTTACCAAGGTAGCACATAATATCCTGGATAGCACATTGCAGATATTCAACGAACATTTAATGAATGAAGGAAAGGTTTGTATTTTCTATTATTAATCAGTGGATAGTTTTATGACTTTTAAGCCTTCATTTAGTCTTCTCCCACACTGGATGAAGCTGACCCTTGTAATCAGTAAGATGTTGTGGAAGTGATAGAGTGTGACTTATGAGGTTATGTCATAAAATACATTATGACTTATCTCTCTTGCTCTTTCTTGGATCTCTCACTAAGTGGTAATTCAGCTGCCATATTGAGAGGGTACTCAGGCAACCTATGGAGAAGTTAATGTGATGAGACTGAGGTCTCCTGCCAATATCCATGTATTTGAGTCATCTTAGAAATAGATCCTTGAGCCCTAGTTAAGGTTTCAGATGATTGCTGCCTGATTCAGCTTAGCTGTTGCTACATTACTAATTCACAGAAACTGTGACATAATAAATGTTTAACATTATAAGCTATTAAGTTTTGAGGTAATTTGTTATATGATAATAGAGAACAAACATATGTAGGGATCAAAACCTCACTAGAAACTAAGTCTTAATTCTCTTGTCTTCATCATTCTTCACTTGTTTTTCCACTCCTATCTTGGTGACCTTGCTGTGAACTAAAAATGGTAGTTTGGTGTCTACCATATTATTTGCCAGTGTTTTCCTTTATCTGTTATTTATCTATTTTGGGTTTTGCCTTTTTTTTTTTGTATTTGGAAGTGTATCCATTTGATGGTGATTTAGCAAGCCCCTTTCCTTTTTTTTTTCTTTTCTTTTGTTTCTTCAAATTGCTTCTAGTTGCCTTTTCCAAAGATTAATACTATTCACTTCTTTTTTAATGATTTGATTTTTGCATATTCAATTCTTTAATATATCTGTAATTTATTCTGATGCATTAACCACTCTTTGGGTATAACCTTTTAGGCCACCTCATTATATTTCCTCTTACATGGTACTTTGTGTTTCGTGGTAGAACTGAAAAGATTGTTAAAGTTATGATAGATTACATACCCTTGTTTACTTTATTTTTATGATCTGCTACTTTGTTAAAGAAGAAAATTTACCTTGGTCTAATACAAATTAAGCCATGCTGGTTGCTACCTAATATGTTTCTAGAAATTCCTTGCCGTTTAGTTGGTTCTATTAGACTTCTTAGAAGTAAAAAGTCCACAGGTCTGCAGCTTCATATGTCTTAGCTTATTCAGAAACTTTTAACTTACTTTCTGGCAAGTAGAATATCACCTTGACCTTCTCTCTTCCTTTGGGTTTGTGTTTGATCTACTGGCTTGAGCTTGTAGAAATGTCAACAGTCAATTTTCATTTAATTAATGCCCTTATCAAAGTTGACACTCTATCACCCTCATTTATAAGTCTATTAGTAAGTTCCCTAGCAGTGTTCTTAAGAAAGAAAAAAAGACCCACCAATTCTATTGATGCTTTTCTTAAAGTTTCATTTAAGTTCAAAATAAAATATCCATTTTACCTTAGTAGAAATTTTTAGTTATGGCAAAGTCAGCTTATAAGTTCTTTGATTGGAACTTGACCCAGGAAGTCAGGGAAGTCAGGTGATTGCATTTTGAGTTGTTTCCAAGAAGCTACATTTGATCACAACCTGGATGGCTTCTCTTTTGAGTTTTCATTTCTACTGTATTAAACTAGATTAGCATTCATTGTTGTCTCTGCAGTGGATATGTCTGATAAATCCTGTCATTTGTTTTCTATAAAGTCAGACTCTTCTTTTAAACATGGTGAACCTTATATTTTTTGCTCTTTCAACTAGAAGATTTTCAACTTAAAAAAAAAAAAAAACCTGTGGTGCTGTGATATTCCATTCTTGCCTTTTCTAGTGAAATACTTTAGTCATTGAACAACATCAGCTAGTATTTTGATAATTAATGCCTTTGTTTTGGGGATGGGGAGTTGTTTCAAATGAGTTTTATACCTTTTTCTCCTGTTACCACCTGCTGCTGCTGCTAAGTCACTTCAGTCGTGTCTGACTCTGTGCGACCCCATAGATGGCAGCCCACCAGGCTCCCCCATCCCTGGGACTCTCCAGGCAAGAACACTGGAGTGGGTTGCCGTTTCCTTCTCCACCTGTTACCATCTAGCATGTCATTTACTTCAATCATTAAAGCCATGTTTTATGTCCTATTTCATGTTATCTCAACTGCTCTGTAACATTCGCTCCCATGTTTAAAACTTTTCAATAGGCATTTTCATTGCCTCGTTTTAGTTCTTCAAGCCATTTCTGCTTTTTGCTATTATAGGGCTTTTGCACACAGTGCTTCCTATTCTTGGAATATACTTCCTCATTCTCTTCTGTGCTTTCACCAAGTTAATGACTGATCATTTATCAAATCTAAGTTGAAGTATCAATTGCTCAGGACTAGGTCATGTACTTTTGCTATATACTCTGAAATGATAATTATTTTTCTAACAATCATCATTCACTTATTTGTATGATTATTTAACGTTCAACTGTCCTTCTATACCTCAAATTCCATGAGGACCTCTCCTACAATACTACAAATTCCATGAGGACAAGTACTAACTGCATCTACTTTGGCTTAACATCATTTCCTCTACATCTACTACCATGACTAGCACAAGGAAACACTCAAATATTTGTTGAATATATGAATGAATGGTTTCTAAATTATACAAATGACAACTGGGGCTTACGAATATTAAATACATTGACTAAGGTCCTACAGCAATCAAGTATCAGAATTAGCACTTGAACCTAGCTCTTCCATTTCCTGCTGCTGCAAAGTCACTTCAGTCATGTCCGACTCTGTGTGACCCCAGAGACGGCAGCCCACCAGGGTCCCCCTTCCTGGAATTCTCCAGGCAAGGACACTGGAGTGGGTTGCCATTTCCTTCTCCAATGCATGAAAGTGAAAAGTGAAAGTGAAGTCGCTCAGTTGTGCCCAACCCTTAGCGACCCCATGGACTGCAGCATACCAGGCTCCTGTGTCCATGGGATTTTCCAGGCAAGAGTACTGGAGTGGGGTGCCATTGCCTTCTCCGCTTCCATTTCCTAGATTGTTTTATTTCTCTTAAACAGAGTTGCTCTATCCTTCTAAGTTTCAGTTCTGTTTAGTCACTCAGTAGTGTCCAACTCTTTGCAACCCCATGACCTGCAGCACGCCAGGCCTCCCTGTCCATCACCAACTCCCAGAGTTTACCCAAATTCATGTCCATTGAGTCAGTGATGCCATCCAGCCATCTCATACTCTGTCATCCCCTTCTCCTCCTGCCCTCAATCTTTCCCAGCATCAGGGTTTTTTCAAATGAGTGCGTCAGGTAGCCAAAGTATTGGAGTTTCAGCTTTAGCATCAGTCCTTCCAATGAACACACAGGACTGATCTCCTTTAGGTGGACTGGTTGGATCTCCTTGCAGTCCAGGGGACTCTCAAGAGTCTTCTCCAACATCACAGTTCAAAAGCATCAATTTTTCAGCGTTCAGCTTTCTTTATGGTCCAACTCTCACATCCTTACATGTCTACTGGAAAAACCATAGCCTTGACTAGACGGACATTTGTAGGCAAAGTAATGTCTCTGCTTTTTAATATGCTGTCTAGGTTGGTCATAACTTTCCTGCCAAGGAGTAAGCA
>NW_011494766.1:904774-908811 GCF_000754665.1 Bison bison bison | reverse complement strand
GAATTGTCCACAGTTTATTGTGATCCACACAGTCAAAGGCTTTGGCATAGTCAATAAAACAGAAATAGATGTTTTTCTGGAACTCTCTTGTTTTTTCCATGATCCAGCAGACGTTGGCAATTTGATCTCTGGTTCCTCTGCCTTTTCTAAAACCAGCTTGAACATCAGAAAGTTCATGTATTGCTGAAGCCTGGCTTGGAGAATTTTGAACATTACTTGACTAGCGTGTGAGATGAGTGCAATTGTGTGGTAGTTTGAGCATTCTTTGGCATTGCCTTTCTTTGGGATTGGAATGAAAACTGACCTTTTCCAGTCCTGTGGCCACTGCTGAATTTTCCAAATTTGCTGACATATTGAAGGCAGCACTTTCACAGCATCATCTTTTAGGATCTGAAATAGCTCAACTGGAATTCCATCACCTCCACTAGCTTTGTTCGTAGTGATGCTTCCTAAAGCCTACTTGATATCACACTTCTAAGTTTACTCTTAATATCTTACTCTTAATATTTAATATCTTAAAGTAGTTTGGTTCCTTGAAAGTGGCTAGGATAGCTCAGATCTACACTTGGGTGTGATTGCAGCCTCAAAGTAGATAAGTATATATCAGCATGCCTATTATGAGGTTGGGAAAAGGGAGATGGAAATGATTTGTCTTAAAGAGCCTTTCCCTTTTAATGTATTACAATTTCAGAGAAGTAAACTGAGTTGTAGGAGGTATTATGAATAGACTCATCAGGTGAGAACTATAAGGTCTAAAGAATATTACACTCAGCCTAGACATAATTACATGTTTGTAGTCCTGAATTTTATACTCATTAACTGTGAGATTTTATGCAAGCCCCTTTACCTCTCTGGACTAAGTTTCATCTCTAAAAATGGTGACTGAGTGAGTGAATGTATGTATCTCTGTGTGTGTGTAGATAGGTAAGGGATCATTATAGAAATATTGGCAGAAATTCTGACTGCAGGTCACAAAAAGGACTTGTTCCCTTTTCCCGCATATTCTTTGCTTAGTGAGCTAGAATGTGTTTGCTATTCAGGGACCTGAGATTGAAATGTACTCCATTATGTGACCCAGTTCTTCCAAGGGTTTGGGACTAATCCCACCTGTCTTTGAATTATAGCAGTTTTGGAGGCCTCATTGCAGGCCATTTCTAATGAGGGAGAATTGGATCGTGGCATGTTTATTTCCAGTTAGAATAATAAAATGTTAAGAGGGACTTTGAGAGCCAGTAAATATAACCATTTGTTTTATAAATGAAGAAGCTGAGATTTGGAAATAGAAAATGGAGAGCCAGGACTCAAAACTGAAGACTTTGAAATTTAGATCCAGTATTCTTTTCAGTATACCAAAGAGCTGATTTTATATAACCCTTTATTTTCAACAATCTTAAAAAGATTTTAAAATTATGTGTAATATAAGTAATATTTAAATTTTGAAAAGTTAATGAAGGATTGGAGTCTCTTTATCTATCTTCTTTTTTTGATAGAAATATTCTTTCTCTGATTGTAAAAGCAATATATGCTTATTGTAACAAAATTCAATCTACTCAGAAGTATACAAGTAGAAAATAAGAATTCTCCAATGTACCAAACCCCTAGAGACAGTTACTGTTAACTTGCTAATTTGGTTCATAATATTTAGGCTTTTCTTTGTCTTACATTCTCTGTGTATATAAATACATTTATCTATCTATATAAATATATTGCATATATGTACCTATGTGTAGTCTATATTTTGTTTTAAACATATCTTGTGTATATATCCTACATGTTTATGCACAAATTTATATGTACATTAAAATTTTATGAATGTATATTTATATATAAAATATATAAATTTAAAAATTAGATTGTGTTATACATACTATACTATATTATGGTGCTTCCTTCATATCTCAGTTGGTAAAGAATCTGCCTGCAATGCAAGAGACCCTAGTTCAATCCCTGAGTTGGGAAGATCCCCTGGAGAAGGAAATGGCAACACACTCTAGTATTCTTGCCTGGAGAATCCCATGGGCAAAGGAGCCTGGTGGCTACAGTCCATGGGGTCACAAGAGTCCGACTTGTGTCTGACTTAGAGACTAAACCACCAAACCACCATACTATATTATATTATACTATACTACTACCCACAGAACTATTCAAAACCCTAAAGGATGATGCCATCAAGGTGTTACATTCAGTAGGTCAGCAAATCTGGAAGACCCAGCAGTGGCCACAGGACTGGAAAAGGTCCAGCCTCATCCCATTTCCCAAGAAAGGTAATGCTAAAGAATGTGCTAACCTTCAAACAGTTGCACTCATCTCCCGTGCTAGTAAGGTTCTGCTTAAAATCTTACATGTTAGGGCTTCAGCATATGTGAACTAAGAACTTCCAGATGTCCAAGCTGGGTTTAGAAAAGGAAGAGGAACCAGAGTTCAAGTTGCCAACATTCACTGGACCATAGACAAAAGTATGGAATTCCAGAAAAACATCTACCTCTGTTTCATCAACTCTGGTGACAGCTGGACCATAAAGAAGGCAGAATGCCAAAAAATTGATCCCTTCAAACTGTGGTGCTGGAGAAGACTCCTGAAAGTCCTTGGACAGCAAGGAGATCAAACCAGTCAATCGTAAGGGAAATCAACCCTGAATACTCGTTGGAAGGACTGATGTTGAAACTAAAGCTACAGGATTTGGGTTATCTGATGTGAACACCCGACGCATTGGAAAAGTCCTTTATGCTGGGAAAGATTGAGGGCAAAAGGAGAAGAGGGCATCAGAGGCTGAGATAGCTGGATGGTATCACCGATACAGTGGACATGAACTTGGGCAAACTTTGGGAGATGGTGAGGGACAAGGAGGCCTGGCATGCTGCAGTCCATGGGGTGGCAAAGAGCTGGACATGACTGGGTGACTGAACAACAACAATGGATACTATCTGCATCCTAGTTTTCTGAGCAATATCTGGACATCTTTTCTTGTTATTCCATCTAATTTATTCCTTTTTTGGCTGGCTAATAGTTCATTTTTGTGACTGTACTTTATTTATTTTTAATTACTTTATTTTAATTGGAGGCTAATTACTTTACAATATTGTGGTGGTTTTTGCCATACATTGACATGAATCAGCCATGTGTCCCCCATCCCAAAACCCCTCCCACCTCCCTCCCCATCCCATCCCTCTGGATTGTCCCAGTGCACTGGCTCTGAGTGCCCTGTTTCATGCATCAAACTTGGACTGGTGATCTAGTTCACACATGGTAATATACATGCTCAATGCTATTCTCTCAAATCATCTTACCCTCGCCTTCTCCCACAGAGTCCAAAAGTCTGTTCTTTATCTCTGTGTCTCTTTTGCTATCTGACATATAGGGTCGTCATTACCATCTGTCTAAATTCCATATATATGCATTAACATACTGTACTGGTGTGTTTTTTTTTTTTTTGAATTACTTCACTCCGTATAATAGGCTCCAGTTTCATCCACCTCATTAGAACTGATTCAAATGTATTCTTTTTAATAGCAGAGTAATATTCTATTGTGTATGTGTACCACAGCTTTCTTATCCATTCATCTGCCGATGAACATATAGGTTGCTTCCATGTCCTGGCTATTATAAACAGTGCTGTGATGAACATTGGGGTACATGTGTCTCTTTCAATTCTGGTTTCCTCGGTGTGTATGCCCAGCAGTGGGATTGCTGGGTCATATGGCAGTTCTATTTCCAGTTTTTTAAGGAATCTCCACACTGTTCTCCATAGTGGCTGTACTAGTTTGCATTCCCACCAACAGTGTAAGAGGGTTCCCTTTTCTCCACACCCTCTCCAGCATTTATTGTTTGTAGACTTTTGGATCGCAGCCATTCTGACTGGCTTGAGATGGTACCTCATTGTGGTTTGGTTTTGTTTTTTTTAATTTTTTTACTTTCTGATTTCAATTTTATTTTATTTTTAAACTTTACATAACTGTATTAGTTTTGCCAAATATCAAAATGAATCCACCACAGGTATACATGTGTTCCCCATCCTGAACCTTCCTCCCTCCTCCCTC
>NW_011494766.1:900997-903774 GCF_000754665.1 Bison bison bison | reverse complement strand
TTTGTTAGCCATCTGTATGTCTTCTTTGGAGAAATGTCTATTTAGTTCTTTGGCCCATTTTTTGATTGGGTCATTTATTTTTCTGGAGTTGAGCTGTAGGAGTTGCTTGTATATTTTTGAGATTAGTTGTTTGTCAGTTGCTTCATTTGCTATTATTTTCTCCCATTCTGAAGGCTGTCTTTTCACCTTGCTAATAGTTTCCTTTGATGTGCAGAAGTTTTTAAGGTTAATTAGGTCCCATTTGTTTATTTTTGCTTTTATTTCCAATATTCTGGGAGGTGGGTCATAGAGGATCCTGCTGTGATGTATGTCAGAGAGTGTTTTGCCTATGTTCTCCTCTAGGAGTTTTATAGTTTCTGGTCTTACGTTTAGATCTTTAATCCATTTTGAGTTTATTTTTGTGTATGGTGTTAGAAAGTGGTCTAGTTTCATTCTTTTAAAGTGGTGCTGGGAAATCTGGTCAACCACTTGTAAAAGAATGAAACTCATTGTGGTTTTGATTTGCATTTCTCTGATAATGTGTGATGTCGAACATCTTTTCATGTGTTTGTTAGCCATCTCTATGTCTTCTTTGGAGAAATGTCTGTTTAGTTCTTTGGCCCATTTTTTGACTGGGTTGTTTATTTTCTGGTATTGAGCTGCATGAGCTGCTTGTATATTTTTGAGATTAATTCTTTGTCAGTTGCTTCATTTGCTGTTATTTTCTCCTATTCTGAAGGCTGTCATTTCACCTTGCTTATAGTTTCCTTCTTTGTGCAGAAGCTTTTAAGTTTAATTAGGTCCCATTTGTTTATTTTAGCTTTTATTTCCATTGCTCTGAGGAGTGGGTCATAGAGGATCTTGCTGTGATTTATGTGTGACTATACTTTGATTTCTCCTGATGGATTATATATGTTATTTCCAGTCTTTCCCTGTTTTAGAGAATCCTGAAGTAACATCCTTCTGCATGCATCTTTGCATATTTGTCTGTTTCTTCATGATAGATTTCTAGAAACCACAGTTCATATTAGTCATATTATTCAGACACAGACTTGTGTTAGTAAAGCAATATAGTTTGCTAATTTCTATAGTAGGAAAGGAAGGAGATTTTAGATTGTGTGTGACTTTAGATACAAGTTCATTAAACACATGAACTTTTCCTTGGTCAAGCTCTGTAGTTTTGTAATCACAGTTTTGTAGAATTAGCTCAGTACACTGCATTCCAGTTCAGTGAATCCCTTCCAGTTGCTCTGTAAATAGTTGCTTCACTTGGCTCGAGTTCACTGTAAATGGATCTAATCACATTAAAGATGCCTAGGGTTTAGGTTATGCCTCCCAGCCCACAATAGTTATTTTCCCTTTAGCTATTTATGAAACTATCAGGTATGGGGAGGGACTACCACTTATGTGTCAACCAGTGGGGCAAAGAGGAAAAATACTACTTTCCTGCTGATATATTGTTTGTGAGGAAACAAGCTGATGATGTCAAGCTGAATCTCTGAACTGGTTAGCTTCTTGCCCAAGGGGATCATTAGGAAGAGATGAGCCCTCTATGGCTTGGGTTTTCTATTCCCTCTAGTTGCTTGAACTTTGCTCTCGCTGCATCACCTCTGATAAGCCAGTGCTTTCAGAAGGCAATAGTAGCTTCTCCACACTCAAGCTCTAATTCAACCAGTGTGGTCATGCCTAAATTGGAGGATTATTTCTTTCTCAGCATAAATTTAGCAACTCGGGGAATATGAGAGGAAGGAGAGCCATCAGAAGTCATCTGGTAGGATGGCCTCTTACCTCTGGAATTCCTCCAGCAACAGCTCTGGGAAATCATTGAGTGGCTCTTGGTCATCAGACTAAAGCTTATGTTCCTAGTCTAGTGGTTAAATCCTTTGTGACTAAGATATAGATAACCTTTCTATCCATATTTCCTAGCTCCCCAAACATGCCCTGTAGTCCAGTCAATCTTTAACTTCTCTCTGTGTTGGATTATGCCATTTTCTCTGTCTGTTAATGCCATTCTCTGGCTTAAATGTCATCACTTCACTGATATCTTTTTTTTTTTGAACTATTGTGGCATTTTGACTATACTTTTTTGTGATACTAATCATTTTCTATTCTATATTGTAATTTCTGTGTCTCTATCTTATATCTCCTACTGGAATCTAAATTCTTTAAGAGTAAGATTGATATGACCATGACTATTGTTTGTATTTTTCCAATATCCAGGACATTGCTTATTATTCAATAAATGCTTATTATGGAAGTGGATATATAGACTAACCCAGTCTTCAGCTGTATACACATACACATATATAAATCTTCACTTTCTATTTCTGCAAACTACAAATGGTTATTAAGAAGTACTACCCTCCCTTGATATGTATTAGCTATACTGGAGGTATTATGGTAACCAGGGCAAATAGTCAGAGAGTACACATATCAGTCCTAGGGAGAAACTTAACAAAATCATGAAGTAGATGTGTGGCTTTTCTCTCTATTCATCTGATTCTGGGGTTGCACACAGTAATCTGACATAACTGGAAGTCATATTCTGGGGGATAGGGAGAGTCCCATCCTTGAGGCCTTTAAGCTGAATTTTTAAGGAAATATCAACTCATGTTTGCTGTAGTTGGGAGGCAGCCATAATACAATAGTATTATGAGCTGGCTCCAGCTACTTGCTCTTAACTCAGTGTTTATTTATTTATTTTTAATTTAATTTAATTTTTTAACTTTACAATATTGTATTGGTTTTGCCATATATCAAAATGAATCAGCCACAGGTATACACTTGTTCCCCATCCT
>NW_011494766.1:892324-900413 GCF_000754665.1 Bison bison bison | reverse complement strand
TTCCAGTTTTGTAAGGAATCTCCACACTGTTCTCCATAGTGGCTGTACTAGTCTGCATTCCCACCAACAGTGTAAGAGGGTTCCCTTTTCTCCACACCCTCTCCAGCATTTATTATTTGTAGACTTTTGGATCGCAGCCATTCTGACTGGTGTGAAATGGTACCTCATAGTGGTTTTGATTTGCATTTCTCTGATAATGAGTGATGTTGAGCTTCTTTTCATGTTTTTGTTAGCCATCTGTATGTCTTCTTTGGAGAAATGTCTATTTAGTTCTTTGGCCCATTTTTTTGATTGGGTCATTTATTTTTCTGGAGTTGAGCTGTAGGAGTTGCTTGTATATTTTTGAGATTAGTTGTTTGTCAGTTGCTTCATTTGCTATTATTTTCTCCCTGTTTATTTTTTAGGGTAGAAGCATCAGCCCCTATCCTCAAATGACTAGCAGGCTAGAGTCCAAGCCCTGTGGTTGCAGCTGTATGACTTAGCAAGCTATTGGCAGGATTTGCACACCAACATTTAGACTGGGGAAGCTGGCATGATTGGGGTACTGGGGTCTAAGACTTGCTATCATCAACCAGAATTAACTGACTTAAGCAATGGGCCATTGATGAGTGTCATGGAACTTCTCAGAAAGCTAACTTCTTTCCTGGGAGGCCTGCCCTCTAGGAATAAGTCTTGAGCATGCTAAGACTCTGTCTCAAGGAAAATTGTAGAAGTGCAGTGAAGAGAGATAGGTAGGTAGCTGGGGATTTGGTAACTGAGCCAAGATTCAACACCCTGGGCCTCTGGTCCCATCCCTCTAGTCTTATATATTCAGAGTCCAGGTTTGAATGCACATATTTTTATTTCATATCCACTGTTCTTTGCAACATCCTTTAGCTCTTTGTATGTTTTTATGCAAAATGGTTGTAGAACTTCTGGGTGTTGGGTATAGTATTTGTAAAAACATATTTATTTTTAACTGGATGTTAATTGCTTTACAATATTGTGTTTGTTTCTGCTGTACATCAACAAGAATGGGTGTAGTTTTATGCAGGGATTATTCTTTTCAGCAACAGCAGCTTTGCCTAAATAATTCCAAAATTAAGTTAAGATTTACTCTAGGCTGAACAAGTTGCCCTGCCCTCTCTGTTGGCTGTAAGAGAATCTTGAAGACATATGGACACTTCATTCATTTTACTCCATATTAGAACTTCAATTTTATCACATCTTTCAGTTTTCTCTTAGATGAATCAATTCTTCTTTTAAATTATGAATTAAAAATTTAAATGTTTCAGGGTTCACATCTTATGGATTTTCAGGGTTTTTTTCTCTTGTTATTTGGTGTTTTACTTCCTGACATTTTTGGATAATCACTCATAAATTCGCCAAATTGTTTGTTGGGAGAATAACTATGTTCAGCCCTCCCTATCTGCAGGTTCTGGATCAAATTCCACCAGCGGTTGGTTGAATTTGTGGATGTGCCCAAGATGTGGAGGGCCAGCTAGTCTATACCATTTTACACAAAGGACTTGAGTATGCACAGATGTTGGTATGGTAGGGGTCCTGGAATCCTCAGGGGATACTGAAGAAAGACTTCTTTTGTCAATTTTCAGTAGAGAGAGTTGCAAGATTGACTCCAAACTAAACTGCACATTGGATGCCATTCCTGAAACTGAAATATTTATGTCTTTTAAACATGTGGAATTGTGGAGGGAGGTGCCGAAGCCATGCTTTTGGTTGAAACAATATTTTTGATCCATAAAGAATAAAAGCATCTCCCTGAAACTCTGAGATACTTTGGCCAGTTTACAGACTCAGACTTACGGGAAAAAACTACCTTGGGCATACAATCTAAGAAAAACCGCCTTTGTTGACACTATTCTTTGTGCTTTGAATTTCATTTCCTGTGATCATTGCCTGGTAAAATATTACTATCACTCTTCTCATCATCTCTACTACTAAATATATATATATATATATATAATTACTAGCTAGCAAGCATCTATGGGCCATTCATGGTGCCAAGTGATGTGCGTGCATACTCTCCTTTGTTCGTTTATTTTCCATCACCTGTTCTGTGCTGGCATTGTGGAGCATCAAACAAGAAAGATGTGGTCTTAGTGCTCATGGTGCTTACATTCTATTGGGGGAGATAATAAAAATCAAGTAAACCATAAGATAATGTCAGAGAGTAGTACATGGCAAGAGGAATAAGAAATAAGGTAATGTGATAGAGAGTGACTGGGAATGTGTGTGAGAGAGGCAACTTTTAGATAGTTACCTCAGCCTTTCTAAGGACAGGAGAAGGAGCCAGCTGTATGGAGAGCTAGTGGAGGAGAGAATTTCAAGGTAAAGGCCTCAGGCAGGAATGCGCTATAATCACAACCCCCTGAAGTCACTAGATCTTTCTGCGTGACCTGGTGAAGGAGCTTATCTGAGTCCCTATTTCCTTATCTTGTGAAGATAGAATTTTTAGCTCATTCATATACTTTCCTTGAGTGATTACTATGTGCCAGATACTCTTTAGACTTGGGATATATTGCTGCCCTCATAGAGCTCATGTTCAAGGTTAGGTAATGTAAGTGCCTTGAAGACAATGAAAATAGAGCAAGGAGACTGAGAGTGAAGGTGGGAGATGGGTTTTTAGGAGAGTCAGGGAGAGCCTCTCTCTGGAAGTGACACTTGAGTAGAAACAGTGATGAAAAGAAGGAGAGGCAGCCTACATGGCTGTTGGGCAGTAGGGTGGGAGTATTTCTTGGGAAAGAACAAGCATCAATGGCTGTAAGGTTGGGAGTGAAAGTGAAAGTCACTCAGTTGTGTCCAGCTCTTTGCAACCCCATGGACTGTAGTCCATGGAATTTTCCAGGCCAGAATACTGGAGTGGGTAACTGTTCTCCCCTTCAGGGGATCTTCCCAACCCAGGGATCTAACCCAGGTCTCCTGCATTGCAAGCAGATTCTTTACCAGTTGAGCCACCAGGAAAACCCAAGAATACTGAAGTGGGTAGCCTATCCCTTCTCCAGATCTTCCCAACCCAGGAATCGAACTGGGGTCTCCTGCATTACAGGCATATTCACCATCTGAGCTACCAGGGAAGGTTGAAAAGAGCTTGGAATGTTCCAGAAAGGGGTGTGTGTGGTAAGACTTATGTCAGAGAAGAAAGAAAGAACCAGATCATGGAGGATGAGGTCATTCTCATTGTACTGAAAAGCCTCTTCAGGGTTTGGAGCAGGGACATTTGGGGAATAATATTATGTACAATAGTGTTGGGAGAATTGAGCAATAAGGCCTAGCACAGTGCATGATGTATAGTTAGTGCTCAAAGACCTCTTGTCTCCTTCTCTCTTTCCTTGTTACTCTTTAGTGTCTCCTTCCCTATTCCCTCTCTTCCTCCCTCCTTTGTACACCTGTACTGTTCAAATACATCTCAGAAGAGGATGCTTTAATTTGCTGTTACCTGTTTCCTTGTCATCTTCATGCTACACTATAAGTTCCTTGAGGACAAAAAAGGCACCTCTTGCTTCTTTGTAATTGCTGTATCACCAAAGTGCTTCAAAAATTGGTGGAATGCAGCAAAATGTATTGAATGGGCATTCCAAAATTCAGCTCCAGGGGAATGGCCTTGATGCTTGGGAATTAAGATGTATATTTGGACTGGCAGGACTTTGTTGTTTGCACTGTAGAGTCCTGAGTTTGGTCACAGCAAAAACACCAGTTTTGCTGCAGCGGTACTGTTGCTCATGAAACAGCTTGCCAGTAGTTTGGAGCTAGGTCCCAATTCCAGTGGGGCTTGGGCAAGTCACTTAATCTTTGTGAAGCTCAGTTTTCTCATCTGTAAATTGAGATGGTAATCTGTAAGATTATCGGGGGATTGAATGAGATCATGTGTATAAAACTGTTAAGTACAGTAGTACAGTAGACAGCTCCAAGTGATCAATAAATATTATCTAGTATTGAAGGTTCTGTCCTGATTTCCTGCCCTTCCCCCAAACAATTCCAGAGTTAGCCTGGAAGCTGTGGAGAAAGGAGAGGAACTTATCCCTCTCTTGCAGAAATGGTACATTTTACCTCCTTAGTATAATGAGCTTGTTGCAGGACAAAAAGTCAAGTAACTTAGTGCTTGCGCCTCCTGTTTGGCCTTATTGTCCTATTTGTGCCAGATTTGCCTTAGCTTTTTGAGTGTGAAGAACTTGTTTTATTTATCTTGATGGCAATGAGAAAGTAACTTGCCTAAATTCACACCTCTAACCAATGGCAGAGCTAGGCTTTGAATAAAGGTCTGGCTCATTCAGAAGCTCAGGAAATGGAAGAAAACAAGCTTTCCTATGAGGCAGGAAGTAGAATCTGGGGACTCTACCACTTCCCTTGTCATCCGGGGAAAGTGTGTATACCCCTCTCTCAAAAGGACTGACCACCTTCCTGGTTCCCATTCCAATGCCTTTTCCCTTGACTTCGCGCATTTAATTTTCCACATGTACCAGTCAAAGGTTTAGTAATAGTCTCTGACTCTGTACTGCTTTTTATACCTAAGGGATGATTCACATGCCCCAGGGTCTTACAGCTGACCTGGTTCTGTCAGATGACCTTTGTGCTGAACGAGGTCTGTGATTATTCCTAGGCACCAGTCTCTACCAATACTTGATAAAGCCACTTAACATTGCAAAGTAGTCACTGGAGTATGTTTAGTTCAGCTGGGGAGATAACCTTACATTTCAAAATCCTTTGCTCTCCTTTGAGTCCTTTTATATACACCCTTCCCTCAGCGTTTGCTTTTTTCTTTCATCAGCTCCCTTCTGCTTCTAGTCCCATCTGTTCTTCCTTTTGTTGGTTTTGTCTCCAGTGGGAACAGGAAGATAAGAAAACATACATCTGAAAAACAGATTTGTTGTCTGGGAGAGATTAGAGGATCATTTATTCCTTTTCTTGTCTTTTCCTTAACAGCATGATCAAATCTTGGTTCTTTGCTGATAACTTTTCCAGACTGCCAATTAAAAGGTTGGATAATGAGCATTTAGTGTTCTGGTGATTAAGCCCTCCCCTGCCTCACAGGTCAGTGCCACCTGAATTAATTGGCACCTTCTCAGCTGGAGTTCAGTTCTCACATGTCTTATGCTACAAAGAATGGCATTCAGAGATCTCTATAATCCATCATCCTGCAGTTTTCCCAGCCCTTCCTCCCTCTAACTATACCACTCATCTCTTGATGGAGTGATTTACCCTCTGTCACTCATGCTGTGTGATTTGCATCCCCATGCACTCTTGTTCCCTTCCCCCTCCCCTGGAATGGTGTGAGTGCGACCACAGAATCAGGAAACCGTCTGCACTGAAATCATTGCTACCAGCTCTGCAATACTAGTTGCAGAGTTTAACTTGAGCTTTGTTTCACTTCAGCTTTCTCACCTATAAAAAGAGATGATAATAGCTTACCACCTCACTGGATAGTTGTGAAGATGAAATTAGATAGCATAAAGGGTTTAGCAGAGTACATGGCCCTTAGTAAATGCTCATTAACTATTAGCTCTGTAATTTCCCACTTTAACCTATTGAAATCTCACTGCTTCTTTAAGGCCCCCCACTGAAAATACACGTTTCCCTCCTATATAGGAAGTCTTTTTTTTTTTTTACTATCTTCTAGTTCAAGGTGACCTCATTCTTCTAGTGTTTTTATTTTGTGACTTGTGTTAGAATTATTTAGTTGATCTGAGATTATGTTAGAAGTCCTGACTACAGGTGAAGTGCTTTTGGAGACAGAGACCTGAGTCTCTAGCACAGAGCCAAAGCATATCACTATAGAATGGAATTTTCTGTCCCTGAGTTAAGGGAGTTTTATTCTGTTGATGTTGGATTCTTGAATGTTCTATTGATTTAATGAGTGGTCATTACTTACTATGCCAAGATACTGGTATCCTGGATGTGTTGCTTCCAAGAGTTTAGTCAGTGTTCACTGCTAAGGCTGCCACATGGAGTCTGGTGTAAATCAAGGGCTGGGCTATTTAGCAAGTACTAGTAAGGCATGTTTGGATCACTAAGGTAATTTGCCATTGGCATACTAAAATACAGGGTGTTTTGAAAAAACCTTTAGGGTAAATCACAGTATCATCTATGTGCATCTGCAGTTAAGGTCTACAAAGAGAAGTTTGGTTTCTGATTTATAGTAGGAATATTATCAGACTTTTTTAGCTACACGAAATTTCACATATATTTTACTTAACAGATACTCATAATTAGGTCAGAATTCAGAAAAGTGGGCTTCTATTTGCATAGAATGACATTAATTCTGCATTTTCTCCTAACAGGGTTGAGAGGATTAATCACTTATTCATGCAAAACCAACTCACATGAATCATTTATTTATCTTGTTCTGCTAATTTTGCAGAGCTCATTTTTATATGCTTCAGGTTGCAGATAAAGTGAAAACTCAGAAGGTGATTTACCTTTACAATAAAGACATGATGGTCGTGTAAACAGGACGTTTCCTATAGGAAATCAATGGGTAACCATGGAAATGACTCTACAATGGGAAATTCTGTTTCCTTATGAACAATCATCAGAAAGATCAATTGTAATATGAAAGGGCTTTGCCGGGGCCCATACCTTTCATACCTCTCAGTCTATGAAAAGAGAAAACATGCACACCATTGCTTGCTAGGAATTATCTTAAGCTATGTTAAGAATGAACATCATTTTTACATTCTTAAGTTTGGTCTGGAATTTCTTGAGCACTCTTCTTAGAGGTCTAGCTAAGAAACTTACATGTAATGGTAAGAAGAACGGTCCCGAGTATAGGATGCTTGAATTCTTGACCCAGCCTAACTTCAAGCAGCAGTGAGATCTTTGACAAGATTTTTGGACCCCAATTTCTTCATCTGTATAATTAGTGGGTTGGTCTAGCTCAGGGATGGCAAGAATGTTGTCTGTGTTCTATCATCTCACTTTCCCTTCCTTGGAAGATATTGCTAGTCAAGTATGGCACTCTTTCTCTCTAAGCCTAAACAGGGTCTCAGAATCCTTATTAATACATTTCTTCTGGCAGATGCCTCCTACATGTCAGATTTGTTTGTCATGCAGAAGATAAACATTTGCCTCTGTTTGACCTTTAGGGCTTTGACATCAGCCCTGACATTATAAGAATTTGCAAACTAGCTACAAGTACAGGATATCTGTTAGACTTGAACACAGAATCCAAATAACAGCAATTAGAAGTAGAAATTATATTATCTGTATTAAGCCAAAGCAATCACTGGATTTCAGTAATGAATCAAGTATTTATTTAAATGAAAACGCTACTCTGAAATCACTGATTAAAGTGAGGTGGTATTTGTAGCACTTGGAGCAGCTGCCTATTTTTATTATCAGCTCAGAGATACAACTCAAATAACAAATTTATTTGCTATTTACATTTCTACTCCTTTTTCAACAGTAGAGGGCAGCACAGTTATTTTCAAATGTCTTCCTGGGGAGCCATTTGCGTATATACACCAGCTTAGTACACAGTGGATCCATAGATATGGGCTGCGTTGGGTTGCAGTGGAAAAGTACATTCACATGTCAAAAGAGCCACCTTAATCATATCTCCTATACACAAAAATAAACTCAAAATGGATTAAAGATCTAAACGTAAGACCAGAAACTATAAAACTCCTAGAGGAGAACATAGGCAAAACACTCTCTGACATACATCACAGCAGGATCCTCTATAACCCACCTCCCAGAATATTGGAAATAAAAGCAAAAATAAACAAATGGGACCTAATTAAACTTAAAAACTTCTGCACATCAAAGGAAACTATTAGCAAGGTGAAAAGACAGCCTTCAGAATGGGAGAAAATAATAGCAAATGAAGCAACTGACAAACAACTAATCTCAAAAATATACAAGCAACTCCTACAGCTCAACTCCAGAAAAATAAATGACCCAATCAAAAAAATGGGCCAAAGAACTAAATAGACATTTCTCCAAAGAAGACATACAGATGGCTAATAAACACATGAAAAGATGCTCAACATCACTCATTATCAGAGAAATGCAAATCAAAACCACTATGAGATACCATTTCACACCAGTCAGAATGGCTGCGATCCAAAAGTCTACAAATAATAAATGTTGGAGA
>NW_011494766.1:891728-892224 GCF_000754665.1 Bison bison bison | reverse complement strand
GCAAACAAATAACACTGGCGTGCGCTCGCAGTGCCTCAGCCACACTGGGTCTGCCCCCGCTCACGGCGCGTGTAGCCTCCCTCGCCCACACTGCTCAGGCTCTAGGTTGTTCCGCCGGGAACAATCCGAGGCTGGCCCTGGGTTGCATGTACCTCCCAGGTCCAAGCCGCTCAGGTTCAGGCACTCGGGTAGTCCTCAGAGGCGCAGACTCATTTGGGCCTGAGTTTTGTGCTCTTCCCAGGTCCGAGCAGCTCAAGTGATGAGGTGTTTGGCGAGCGCCAATGCTGCAACTTATCGCCTCCCTGCCACTCGGTTATCTGGGTGTAAAACCGGCGCACCTTCTCAGGCAGATGTTAACCGTCCAGACCCCCAAAAAGTTTTAGTTAGCAAAGAAGCCTGCTTACAGTTTTATAGATAATGTCTCTCTGGGGCTGCGATTGCCCCCTTCCGGCTCTGGCTACCTGTCACCGGAGGGGGAAGGTCTGCAGCCGGCTAT
>NW_011494766.1:880160-891628 GCF_000754665.1 Bison bison bison | reverse complement strand
AAACACATGAAAAGATGCTCAACATCACTCATTATCAGAGAAATGCAAATCAAAACCACTATGAGATACCATTTCACACCAGTCAGAATGGCTGCGATCCAAAAGTCTACAAATAATAAATGTTGGAGAGGGTGTGGAGGAAAGGGAACCCTCTTACACTGTTGGTGGGAATGCAAACTAGTACAGCCACTATGGAGAACAGTGTGGAGATTCCTTACAAAACTGGAAATAGAACTGCCTTATGATCCAGCAATCCCACTGCTGGGCATACACACTGAGGAAACCAGAAGGGAAAGAGACACGTGTACCCCAATGTTCATCACAGCACTGTTTATAATAGCCAGGACATGGAAGCAACCTAGATGTCCATCAGCAGATGAATGGATAAGAAAGCTGTGGTACATATACACAATGGAGTATTACTCAGCCATTAAAAAGAAAACATTTGAATCAGTTCTAATGAGGTGGATGAAACTGGAGCCTATTATACAGAGTGAAGTAAGTCAGAAGGAAAAACACCAATACAGTATACTAACGCATATATATGGAATTTAGAAAGATGGTAACAATAACCCTGTGTACGAGAAAGCAAAAGAGACACTGATGTATGGAATAGTCTTATGGACTCTGTGGGAGAGGGAGAGGGTGGGAAGATTTGGGAGAATGGCATTGAAACATGTAAAATATCATGTATGAAACGAGTTGCCAGTCCAGGTTCGATGCACAATACTGGATGCTTGGGGCTAGTGCACTGGGACGACCCAGAGGGATGGTATGGGGAGGGAGGAGGGAGGAGGGTTCAGGATGGGGAACACATGTATACCTGTGGCAGATTCATTTTGATATTTGGCAAAACTAATACAGTTATGTAAAGGTTAAAAATAAAATAAAATTTAAAAAATTAAAAAAAAAATCATATCTCCTAGATTGGAACTGCCCTTTTTAGGCTTCCAGAAGTTACCATTACCATCCTTTTATTTACATATTTTATCATTTCATACTGATTCTTTTTACTTTAGCCTTGCTGTTGTTTTTTTCTCCTCTCTGTTGCTTGTCTCACCTGTGAGGCAGTGTTATTTAGGCCAGAAGAACATAGCTTTCGGCTTCTGGAGGTGTAGACTTGATTCCTGGCTTTCCCCTGCTAGATCTGTGACTCTGAGCCTCTCAGCCTCTCAATGGATTGGGATTCTCCATTGTATACAGAATCTTTCCTTCCGTCTTGCAGGGTTGTTGTGAACATCAAATACAACCAGTACATGTGAAAGCATTCTTAAATTTAGGTTTTAAAAATAATCATTAATCTCTCACATGCTATTATCATTAATATGAATCTAGCTTTTAATTTGAATGAATTACAAAGAAGTTTTAGAATTTCTTTCTGAATTATAGGATGGTGCCTGTACATGGGTTGTCTTGGCAGCATAGCATACTGACCCATCCTGGGCATGCAAGGAGCAGGTGGGCAGGAACTGGTGTAACTCTGGGGGTTGAGCCCTGAGAGGGTATGCCGAGGATACACGGTGTTACTGTGCGTGTTTACTTTATCCTGAATAAAGGCTAATATTCATATCTCAAACCTATCACACCTAACATCTCTTTCCAAGGCACACATGGTAACACCTACTTTACTTTCAAAGATAATTTGTAGCGAGTAATATCTAGCTGCACATATCATTTCACACAAAAAATAAATTAATATAATACTCTTACTTGTGACTCATCTACCAAGAATGTCATTGCATTATTTGTGAAATGATTTTTGCAGCAACGAACAATTCTTGGTAAAGGTCCTTGCTAGATGGTATAGTCTCCATTTCATTTACAAGCTCTACTGTAAATGAAAATTTATTGGCTTTTAGGACTTGTTGCAAAATATCCTTTGAGGTTATATGTAAACCAAAAGTTAGCATCTAGTCTCAGATAGTATCAATGAGGTTTTTCCCCTGCATAAATGTTCACAAAGACACACTACAACTAATCCTTGTGTGAGACTGCCCAGATATGTTGTGAGATGTCTATTCTCAAGGGCCCCCGCATTCTAAATGCTCATAAAAACAGGGTGATGATGTGAGAAAAGGCAGCTTCTATTGTGACAACCAAACATGTTATCAGCAATTTCTAAACACCGCAGTGGAGGCAAAACCATTACATCTGAGAATCATATAGCAGCTTGGGCACACCAAGAGTAAAAGCAGCACAGCCCCTAAGGAGATCCAAAGAAGTTTAGAAGCCAGACCTGAGGTGTACCAGTGGCAATGGCTGGGCAGAGTGCCAGTGCCCCCACCAAGAAGGCTAGGGTTCCAGTGAGAGTTTTGGTAGAGAACAGGAAGCCCAGACAGAGGTCCAGTGGAATAGATTAATCTGGTGGGGTGGAGTGGGGTTGAGGGGAAGGATGCAGTCCAACAGACATGTAGCTGCCCTGGGCCACAAGTTACTGAAGCACAGCGTAATGGCTGCAGGATTAATTCCAGACTCAACCTGTTTGAAGGGCTAAGCATGGGGGTCTTGATCAGCCTTGGTTCACAGTTACTCAGGTATCTCATAGGGCTGGGGTCACAGACAAAAGGCATGTGGGGTCTTCCCTGAAAACCTCTAGAGAAAGCAGGGAGTGTTTCCTAGAAACATTAGAAGAAAGTTGCACTTCAAATTGTAAAAGAGTGTTCTACTGCATGTAGTAATCTCTCACATTTATAAGGGCATTTCATAATTATACATTTATCTTAAATCATTCATGCCTTATCTTGCCCAGCGGTTTACTATTGTCCTAGACCATTTGTTATTAGCCACCTGGATGAGTTCACTCACATTGAGGTGGTAGGAGCTTCACATATTATATTCCAGGGGCACTGGTGTTGAGAAGAAAAGACCAGTGTTTATTGTAATGGATTGAGTTGGCTTTCCATGTTTCCTATGTTTTAGAATCACTTGGAGAGATTTAAAAATATATATAGATGCCCAGGGCCCTCCTCAGGCTATTTAGATTCAGAAGATTTGATTATAGGATATGCATTTTTTTAAAAAAATCCCACAGAGATCCTTTCAGCAATAGAGGTTAAGAACAACTTTCATTTTTTTTGGCCAAATATGTTTTATTTTTGTTAGTAGATTTTAAATAATTTCAAACCCGAGAATTTTCACAATTTTAAAGTAAATTAAGTTTTAGTGATATCCTTTATATTTTGTCTTTTAGAAGTCTGGTGTGATATAACAAAAATAATATATATAGTCTCTTAAGTACACTCCTATTGTAATAAAGAACAAGGGGCTAGAATTTTTAGGAGTTATTTTGTAGGCTTGGGACTTCCCTTGTTTACTTGCTAAGTCAAGTCCAACTCTTTTGTGACCCTATGAACTGTAGCCTGCCAGATTCCTCTGTTCATGAGACTCTCCAGGCATGAATACTGGAGTGGATTACCATTTCCTTCTCCATAGAAGAACAAGTTTCTTAATGCATAGATTATTTTTTCCATATTAGAGTATAAGCATCTTCAACTAGAAATTCAGTTAACACACTCAATAACACCTAAGTGCTAATGACAGAGTTCTTAGTAAATATTTTTGGAATGTTTGGTTAATGTATTGCATTGTGGCTCATTTATGTGCAAGTGTATGTGTCCGTGTGTGTGTATGTATGCAGTGTTGGAAACTTAAATCTGATCCTAATCTTCCTTCTCGAGCAGGTTAGTGTCTCCCTTCCTTCCTTCCCCTCTGTCTTCCTCCCTTCCTCCCTCCCTTCCTCCTTCCTTTCCTCTCTCCCTTCTCCCATTCCTGCCTCCGTCCTTCTAGTCACCTGCCTGTCTATCTATCTAGATATCTCAAACTGAACTGTGTGCCCCTACTCTAAATTCATATGTTGAATACTTAACCTCCGGTGTGGCTGTATTTACATATAGCTTCTTTAGGGAGGTGGTTAAGGTTAAATGAAATAATAAGGGTGAGGCCCTAATCCCATGGGACTGGTGCTTTTACAAGCAGAGGAAAAGACATAGGAGTGAACACAGAGGAAAGGCCATGTGGGACATAATGAGAAGGTAGCCATCTGCAAGCCAGGGAGAATAGCCTCACGAGACACCAACCCTTTGACACCTTGATCTTAAACTTCCAGTCTCCAAAACTGTGAGAAAACAAACTTCTGTGTCTTAGGCCTCCCAGTCTGTAAGTCTGAGCAGATCAGCACTCTGTCTGTCATCTACCTGTCACTCCTCTCTTAGTGGTGTGTGGCATTTTACCTGGCAGGTAGTAGCTTCTTTCCCATTAACTCAAAGACATCCAAGGAATGACCAAGTTTTTGAAATTATTATTAATGGCAATTCCAGGCACTACTGTTTCTGCTGTTACACTGCAAAGAGAAGAGGGTTATGTAAAAGGGTGTCCTGGGTATTTTTCCATTTTGAGCAGCAAAGCAGTTTAATAACATAACTGCTGACATCAGGTGCTGCTAATGAGATGTTTCTTTAACCCCAGGACTGAGTAGCTTGAGCAGGTCAAAGGAGAGGCAATGCCTGCGGGGATTTTGGGACTTAATAAAGTTTAATAAAATCTTTACTTTTAGGAGTGGCGGCTGTGCTTCACCCTAATTCATGAGAATAACACATTGAGACAAGGAGGCTGAGAAGATGAGGTTTTGTGCAGCATTAATTTTCATTTACTATCTAATTGCATTTTTTGTCAATAGCCTCATTTCCTCTCATTTTCACACTTAGCAAAGAGTTTAACACCTTTATAATGATCACATGCCCTGTGATGAAAGGAAAACCAGATAGTCATTTTCTCCCCCTTACACTTGTGTTTAACATGTCTAAATTATACGTGAAAATCTACCTTTGCCAACGACTCTTTATGGGTTCTAAGGACCTAACAAGATGTGAGTTTATGACTCTGTCTAGGCCGAATTTTAAATCAACGCCAAAGCAGTTGCATGTGAAAATCTTTGGATAACAGTTAGGACTTCATTTGAATGGAAATGTTTCCCTGGGGGATTCAATTCTGAAAATTATTCTTCTACTTATGAGCTATAAATGTGCCTGTTTCCCTTGAGGACTTGTCTTACGCATGTTTTTTCTCTATCACCCTTAGCACCTGGATTTTCATCTCAAAAGTCATTCATTCTTTCACATCTATCAAACATACAATTATCTAAAGTTCTGTTGTTTTCGAGACCTTCACCAGACTTGTTAGGAAGATTGACATGTATGTGTACAAATAAGTAAAATGCTCTTTAGCAAGAGGTCTAGGGATTAGAACACACAGAAAGGAATAATAAACTCTCCTCAGAGTTTGCAGAAGTGGTAATGTTCGATATCTGCCAGGAAGGACAGTGGGTCATAGGTATGGAGGAAAAGAGGAAGGCCTTTCCTGACAGTGAGCATGGCTTGGATAAAAGCAAGTGGGACATGGTCATGCCCTTTAGAAGGCCTCTGGAAGGTAGAAATACCTTACATGGCACAGCTGTGAGGATGTTTTATCTTATTAGGTTTGTGTATAAGCAAAGACTGTCTTGCTCATGATGTGGAATGTTCATGCGTCATTTTTGCTGTTTCTCACACATTCCATTCACACCCATGCCTTTTTTCTCATGGTTCCTTCTGCCTGGAAAAACTCATACCCATCCTTTGGGGCTTAACCCCTGTGTAAAAACTTCCCTGGGCTTTCCAGGTAGCTCAGGGCTAAAAGGGAGAAGGCAATGGCACCCCACTCCAGTACTCTTGCCTGGAAAAACCTGGTAGGCTGCAGTCCATGAGTTCTCTAAGAGTTGGACACGATTGAGTGACTTCACTTTCACTTTTCACTTTCATGCATTGGAGAAGGAAATGGCAACTCACTCCAGTATTCTTGCCTGGAGAATCCCAGGGACAGGGGAGCCTGGTGGGCTGCCGTCTATGGGGTCGCACAGAGTCGGGCATGACTGAAGTGACTTAGCAGCAGCAGCAGCAGGGCTAAAAAAATCTGCCTGCCAATGCAGGAGACATAGGTTTGATCCCTGGTTTGAGAAGATCCCCTGGTGGAGGAAGTGGCAACCTACTCCAATATTCTTGTTTGGGAATTCCCATGGACAGAGGAGCCTGGTGGACTACAGTTCATGGGGTCACAAAAGAGCTGGATGTGACTTAATAACCAAATGACAACAAAAACGTCTTCCCTCTTTCTCTGTAGAATTTATTGCTCTCTCTTCCCTGTTCACTTTGCAGATTTTGCTGTGCAATTACTCTATAGCTCATTGTTTATGTTGCAGTTTCTTTGCTGGATTATGAGTTTTTCATGTGCTAAGACTAGGTATTGTTTTCTTTTTGTATACTTACTATCTGTTATACTGCCTGGCAAACATCATGCTTAACAAATATACAGTGGATACATGCGTGTGTGCTAAGTTGCTCCAGTCATGTCTGACAATGGATATAGGAATGACAACTAATGCTCCAAACAGAATTGTTTTTAGAGGAGGAGCAGCTTGGTGCAGTGGGAAGAGGTCTGATGAGAATACTGGAAAAAATCTAACTTCATGTTGCTTCTTGGTGCTAATCAGTTGTTTGCCAAAAGGCTCACCTTTTACCCTTCTGGGGTTTCCTTTATACTCACATGGATAGAGCAATATCTGATCAGCATAAAGCCAGCAGAATGAAACAGTCTCTTGAGTTTCCTTCTAACAGCTGTGATTTTAAAATACATCTGATGAGTTGATTTTGTATTTACTCACATTTTCTTCATTTTCTTTTGAAGTGGCAGGAGATTTTTATTATTTGTCTACTTAGCTGCTCTTATCAATAATACATGAAGGGGTTTTTATCATTAGGTATTAGTGAGGGAAGCTGAAATCCTGACGTTATGCTCTGAATAGTCATAGAGTCAGAATGTCTTTAATTCATTTCAAGTTAATTTTTGTGACTGGTATAAGATAAAGGTCCGATTTCATTTTTTTGCATGTGAATATCCAATTATCTCAGTATCATTTATCAAAGAGACTATCTTTTCTCCATTGAATATTCTAGCTCCTTGTCAAATATTAGTAGACTATATATTAGTAGACTAATCTCTTGATTGTGTTCCATAGGTCTATTTTGGCTCTTTTTATGCCAGAACCATACTGTTTTTATTACCATATCTTTATAGTATATCTTGAAATCAAGGATTATGATGCCTCACACTTTGTTCTTCTTTCTTAAGATTTCTTTAGCTATTCAGCTTTTCTGAATTTTTCTAAATTTCTAAATTTAGCTATTTAGCTTTTCTGATTTCATATAAGTTGTAGGAGTGTTTTTATACTTCTGTAAAAATAAACAAGGAGTTCCCCAGGAACTTCTTTTTCTATAGAAACACAAAGTTGTAGAATATTAGAGACCCTGTTGTTTTTTCTTTGCAATATTAAAATCTAGTCCTCTTAGATTTGGCAATTATTCCAAATTCTTCCTCTGTGCCCTCTTTGTGGGCTTGCAGTACCTGTGGAAATCAAGCCTCAGTAATATTTTTCCAAGTTAGATATGCAAACTCAACTCTTTCCTGGATCCCATGTAGGAGGTACTAGGTGTAATCTCTATAGGGACTCAAAGAAAATGTTCATAAAGGCTGCAGTGACCAGGGGACATTCCTTATTGGAGGTGAAACTAGAGGAGAGTTTTGAAAATGAGTAGGATTAAACATCTGGGCTGTTCTGGAAGAACATTTGAGTGGGAGAATGCTCATGCAAGATGTCAGGAGAGAAGAAATTGTATTTACCAGAATGTGAGAAAGTGGGGCTGACAGCAGATCCATGCTATGTGTGCAGAGATTATTTAACCTTTTCTTTTGTTGCTTATGCCCCACAGCTGCTCCATGTAATGTACTATTTACAAGGCCAACGCTGAGCATCTCCAGATGTGACAGCTCTTACATTAGCTGCTTTTCCCAGGCACATCTTGGCAGTAAATGCCTCAGAAGTAGCAGCTTCCTCTGCAAGTTTCTTTTGCAGGAAGGCTAGCTAGCTGCCCATTCAGCACTCTCTAGTTTTTACTGAGGCAGATGTTTGGGTTTCTCTTTCTTGTGATTTTGTTGTTGTTGGTTGCAGATGTCAGAAATTCAAAACAGCTCAGATATCAAGGGGAATTTATTAGTTTGTGTAACCAACTGTTCAGCTTAGGTTTTAGGAGTAACTTGATTAAGGAACACAAAGCTTGCTTTTTCTTTTAGTCTTATAACTCTTCATTCCTGTTTTGTCTACTCACTCAGAGTCTGGCTGTGTTGATGTCCCTGGAAGCTTCAGCCATTCTTCCTTAAAAGGTCCAAACAGGACTTTTTCTTCCCAGTCAGTGTGAAAAAGTTTCCTGGGTCTGAGTCTCATAGGACTGAATTGTATCTCTTGACCAATTTGAAACCAATTACTGGGGCAAAACGGAAAAGGTACTCTGATTGGTCAAGCCCAAATCATAATCTTACCCTTGAAAGAAGAGATGAAGTACATTTGCTCCAACCATGCATACTGAGCCCATACCAACTGTGGTCCGCAAAAGGAAAATTGGGTGATGTAAGCAGAAAGAGAAATATATGTTTGGTGGTAAAAATAAAAGCAAAAACAAAATACCTACCTGCACTCTAGTGAGTCTCTGAATCCCCAGTAGTTTCACTAGCCCAAAGGACTTTGGAAGTCACTTTGGCTTTGCATGGATTACCTGGCCGATCCTATAGCTGCGCTGCCGCTTGGTGGGTGTGCCTGCCTCACATGGCCATTGTATACATCCTGGAACTCACTGAGAAGGTTGAAATGTTGCTTTGGTCTCAACTGAGGAAGTGTTGAATACTCTGGGTGTGCACTGGGTCTTGTGAGAAGAAAAAGAGGATGAGTTTATAAACTGACTTGACTTTGTCGGAAGTGAAGAAGCAAGGCTGCTTAACCCAAACATTCAGAGGTATTTCTGTCAGATGCAGGAGAGCATAGTGATTAAGAACTTTGGCCTCTGAAGTCAGACTGCCTGCATTTGAACCTGGTTTCTTAACCTCAGTAAGCCTCCATTTTCTACCTCTAAAACGGGTGTCCTGAGGGTTCAGAGAAATTGTACATGTGAAGTACTTGGCACAGTGCGTGGCACGTACTCTGGTATGTCTTGAATATGATACATGTGAACAAATGCTCTTTGCCTCCGCACATAATGTCACAACAGCTGGACCTCAAGAGAGTCTATCTATCCAGAGACTGACAAAGTACAGGGCGTATTTTCTCTTATTGGATAGGAAGTCCTTTCTTTCATCTCCATTTTATTTTCTGAGGGGCAAGCAAGTCTGACTAGAATCTTTCATACGTGCTCTGACAGCTAATGGTTTCTGGAAGTCATTGTCACTGCCCCTTTCCCCTCCTACACCAGTGAGTCCCTGAGTCCTGCCTATTCTGTCTCTGAAATACTTCTTGAATCTGACCTCCCTCTTCACTTCCCTTGGCCCTGCTCTCTCTCCCACCCTCCTCTCTCCAGCCTGGTTAACTCAGGAATCTCTAACTTGTTTTCCCTTTTTCTAGTCTCTTCATCAGTCTGCTCCATCCCCTGGCATTTTCTGTTGCCTACAGCACAGTGCCCTGACTCCTTAGCAAGGCACGATTTACAGTCCTTCTCGGTCTGACTCCGGCTTGCCCTTCCGTCGGCAAGAATCTCCCCCATAAAACACCTACTCACACCACAGCTGCCAATGTCCGCAGTTCTCTGAACATCCCCAGGCCCCAGCACCCATGAAGGCTTTGCCATGCTGTTCTCATTGCCTGTCTGCCCTCACCTCTGCTCTCCTTGGCTAACTTCTGCTTATCTTCTGAAGTTCAGGTTTTCTCCCCTGGGTCCCTGGCCTTGTACTTTCATTGCTAGATGTACATGCTATTACTGCAGCATCTAGCACACTATTTAACAATCAGCTGCATACCTATCTCTACTCTTTAATCACCATAAGTTCCTGGAAGAAAAGGGACATGACTTTTTCATTTTTATATACCCACTGCCTAGAAAAGAGCATATTTTCTACAATGAATATCTCTCCTTCAGTGGTAAATCAGGAAGGCTAAAACATAGTACTATACATTTCTCTTATATGTAGCACCGTTTTGTGTAGTACTTAGGAATTTTTCAATATATTTTAAATTACAGGGTAATAAATATGAAAATTCATTCTTCTTATTTAAAAATATATTAATTCCCTTACCCAAAGAAAATTACTATTATTAGCTTGATAAGTACTCTTTAAGATTTTTCAAAATTATTTACTTTTAATAATACCTATATTGAGTTAAAATCCATATACCATAAAATTCACTCTTTTAGAATGACCAACTCAGTGGCTCTTAGCATTTTCTCAGAGTTGTACAACCATCACCATTATCTAATTTTAGAACATTATAAACACCGTATTAGTAAGTCCAACCCCTGGTAACCACTAATCTACTTTCTGTCTCTATGAATTTGCCTACTCTGGATATTTCACATAAATGTAATCATGCGATAAACCTTTCGTGCTTTACTTCTGTCATTTAGAATGATGTTCTCAAGATTCATCCTTTTTGTAGCATGTGTTAGTACTTCATTCTTTTTTATGAGAGAATAATTTTCTATTTATGTATATACCATGTTTTGTTTATCTGTTCATCATTTGGTAGACATTGGGTTGTTTCCTGTTTTTGGCTTTTGTGAATAATATTTCATGAACATCCCTGTACAACTTTTTATGTAGACATATGTTTTCATTTTTCTTGGATATGTACCTAGAAGTAGAATTGCTAGATAATATGGTAACTCCATATTTAACATTTAGAGGAACTGCTATACTGTTTTCCATAGCAGCTGTCCCATTTCACATATTCTACCAGGAATGTAGGAAGACAATGACTTTTCTACATCCTTGTCAACACTTATTCTTATCTGTCTTTTTTTCATACCCACTGTTGTGTGTCATGATACCTCATTGTGATTTTGACTTTTATTTCCATAATGACTAATGATCTTGAAAATCTTTCATGTATTTATTGCCATATTTGTTTCCTCTTTGGAGAAACATCTATTCCAATCCTTTGTCTAAAATTTTTAAACTGGTCTTTTTATTGAGTTATAAGCAGTCTTTGTATATTGAATATGAGTACCTATGTAATATAAATATAAGTATCACTGACTCAATGAACATGAGTTGAGAATAATGAAGGACAGGGAAGCATGGAGTGCTGTAGTCCATGGGGTTGTAAACAGCTGGACATGACTTAATGGCTAAACAACAAAAATAAGTACCTTATTAGATATTTTATTCATTAATATTTTGTTTACAACCTTCTTTCAGTTCAGTTCAATCACTCAGTCGTGCCCGGCTCTTTGCAACCCCATGAATCGCAGCACGCCAGGCCTCCCTGTCCATCATCAACTCCCGGAGTTCACTCAGACTCACGTCCATCGAGTCAGTGATGCCATCCAGCCATCTCATCCTCTGTTGTCCCCTTCTCCTCCTGCCCCCAATCCCTCCCAGCATCAGAGTCTTTTTCA
>NW_011494766.1:879143-879808 GCF_000754665.1 Bison bison bison | reverse complement strand
CCCATCTATTTGCCATGAAGTGATGGACCAGATGCCATGATCTTCGTTTTCTGAATGTTGAGTTTTAAGCCAACTTTTTCAATCTCCTCTTTCACCTTCATCAAGAGGCTCTTTAGTTCCTCTTCACTTTCTGCCATAAGGGTGGTGTCATCTGCATATCTGAGGTTATTGATATTTCTCCTGGCAATCTTGATTCCAGCTTGTGCTTCTTCCAGCCCAACGTTTCTCATGATGTACTCTGCATATAAGTTAAATAAGCAGGGTGACAATATACAACCTTGATGTACTCCTTTTCCTATTTGGAGCCTGTCTGTTGTTCCATGTCTAGTTCTAACTGTTGCTTCCTGACCTGCATACAATTTCTGAAGAGGCAGATCAGGTGGTCTGGTATTCCCATCTCTTTCAGAATTTTCCACAGTTTATTGTGATCCACAGAGTCAAAGGCTTTGGCATAGTCAATAAAACAGAAATAGATGTTTTTCTGGAACTCTCTTGCTTTTTCGATGATCTAGCAGATGTTGGCAATTTGGTCTCTGGTTCCTCTGCCTTTTCTAAAACCAGCTTGAACATCTGGAAGTTCATGGTTCACGTATTGCTAAAGCCTGGCTTGGAGAATTTTGAGCATTACTTAACTAGCATGTGAGATGAGTGCAATTGTGTGGTAG
>NW_011494766.1:868519-879043 GCF_000754665.1 Bison bison bison | reverse complement strand
TGAGCATTCTTTGGCATTGCCTTTCTTTGGGATTGGAATGGAAACTGACCTTTTCCAGTCCTGTGGCCACTGCTGAGATTTCCAAATTTGCTGGCATATTGAGTGCAGCACTTTCACAGCATCCTCTTTTAGGATTTGAAATAGCTCAACTGGAATTCCATCACCTCCACTAGCTTTGTTCATAGTGATACTTTCTAAGACCCACTTGACTTCACATTCCAGGATGTGTGGTTCTAGGTGAGTGATCACACCATCATGATTATCTGGGTCATGAAGATCTTTTTTGTACAGTTCTTCTGTTTATTCTTGCCACCTCTTCTTAATATCTTCTGCTTCTGTTAGGTCCATACCATTTCTGTCCTTTATTGAGCCCATCTTTGCATGAAATGTTCCCTTGGTATCTCTAATTTTCTTGAAGAGATCTCTAGTCTTTCCCATTCTGTTGTTTTCCTCTATTTCTTTGCATTGATCCCTGAGGAAGGCTTTCTCGTCTCTTCTTGCTATTCTTTGGAACTCTGCATTCAGATGCTTATATCTTTCCTTTTCTCCCTTGCTTTTCACTTCTCTTCTTTTCACAGCTATTTGTAAGGCCTCCTCAGACAGCCATTTTGCTTTTTTGCATTTCTTTTCCATGGGGATGGTCTTGATCCCTGTCTCCCATACAACCTTCTTATGTACATGTAAATAAATGTGCTTTTTCGTCATATGGTTGTATATGTAAGTATTTTTTAAATGTTTCTATGTTTTGTACATGTGGGATTATATTGTTTGTATTGTCATATAGATATCTTCCTTGGTCATTGTACATGTGAATCTGCATTATTTTCAATTTTTGTGCAGATGAACATGTAGCCATTCCTGTGATGATGGGCATTTTAGTGAATCTCAATATTTTTACTCTTATAGACAGTGCTATAATGAGCATCCTTGTAAAAGTCCTTTGCTGCACGTATGCAAATATCTCTCTAGGATATCTTGAAAAGGAATCACTGAGTTTTAGGGTATCTGAATTTTATATTTTAATACATGCTATGCAAATGTCTGTTAAAATATATTCTCATGGTAACAGTGAATGAGAATACCATTTGATTGCATTATAACCAAGATTAAAATTTCAGCATTCTTGTCTAGCTGATAAGCAAAAATGGTACCTCATTGTTGTTTTAACTTCTGAGAAATAGTTTCAATATCATGATTTTTATAATTTCCACTATTTGGTATTCAGAGTATAACCTGCCTTTCATCTAACTCTGCAGATCTTTCCTTCACATGGGAACCCCTGTATGACATGGAAAGGCAATGATAAATGGACTGGAAGAGTCTGGATTTATATTCAAGCTGTTATGCATGGTGAGGCCAACTTGAGAAAAACATGGCTCTTAAAAGACTTTTCATTATTTGGGGTTAACCAGAATTTTTACCACAGTCCAGAGACTTTTAACATTACAAAGATGTGGCATTTTATTTTCATAAAGCTATTATTGACAGTGCTCCCTTTTCGAGTGACTTTTCAAAAGCATCTTTTGTCAGCAGAGTGCTTTTATTAGCTAATGTAACCTTGCTGTACTCCATGTTCACAGACAGAGAAAAGAAGTGTCCTTGGGTACTGAATATGAAAAGTATGTAAGAACTCTCAAGGGCAAAGTTTGTTCAACTTTTTGAGGCTACATTTGTCACTCTATGTTGTATGTTAACTAAAAATAATAAAGTTTTCCAATGTCAATGTCCAAAAGGTAAAGATTTACAGATTATATATCTTTAAACTGACAGTTGTATAAAAATAAAACACAGAGGATTAATATGGAGAGATCTCATAAAAGTGTGGGCTTAACTGTGAGCATAACTTGGATAGGCTCACCTGAAGGTCTGTGGTCTGATTTCCTGAAAATGGGGAGTTAGGCAAGAAATCTAGGAGTGAGAATAGTAGTCTTAGCTGTGAAATGGGGTTGCTAGTGGGTGAGGGCTTACTTTGAACCATTACTGATAACTGAGCGGCACCAATAGACTGGAGGATCATGGGGCAGACATACAGACTGTGGGCTCTGGGCACAAGTCAGGGGGGAGTCGATGGTGTGGTTCCATCAGTCCTTTGATATAATACCTCAGTCAGTAATGGGGGAAACATGGATTAGGGGCTTAGACTGATGTCAGGATATTGCAAAATATTGGAATTCTGGGACAGGTCCACTGCAGTGTGGGAACTCTGTGAGAACAGAGAGCCCTCTGATCTCAGCCAATATAGTAGTAAGGGAGAAAGTTGCATCTCCAAAGAAGTCTGTACAATACTTCAACTGAATGACTAATTCAGCTGAAATTAATTTTAAAAACAACAAACAGTTGAGGTGGGGCAGCTAATGCCTCTTCTGCTGTTAGGGACTGTCTCACAAACTGAGGAGGACACCTAATGGACTTGATGTTTAGAATAAGGAGTCACCAGAGAAGGCAGGAAGGATGTTCTGACAGCACTGTCCCTGAGTCCCCTGTTACCAAACAGATTTTCTCTCATCTTTGCTGGGAACCAGTATATAGTAGTGCTTGATGTCTATTAGACTCCAATTCAATTTTGAAGTCCATAATTCAGTGAAGATAGATATTAAAAGGGTTCCTTTTTCATCAAAAGTGTAATTACCTAGTTTATCAGTATGTTAGAAGGATGAGAGCTTATGGATTTTTCATAAAATCATAAGTTCCTAAGGGGCTGGGTGAAGTCATTTTGTTCTGTCTTCAAGCAGGGCTGAATTTAATTCACCCTTGACGGATTGGCATTGTTTAACAAGAATCTCTAGGGAGAAAGGGCTGACAACCATTAGTAATTTAACAATTTTCAATTGTGACATTCCTTCTGTCTTAGTGAATACTTTGGCATAGAATGGAAGCACATAATCTTTTGTATCCTCTTTGGGTAGAGAGAGGACCATACTGAAAAGGGCGTGATCCCATTTCTGTGTTAAACTTGATGACTGAACAAGTCATGGCCTCTCTCTGACAGATCTGTTTCTTTAAAGTGAAGAGTGTGAGTCCTAAATTCTTTTCAATTGCCAGTATTCTGTGATTCACCTCTCATTCAATGTTAGGCTCATTTTTCAATTACTTTGGCCATTATCTGTTGCTTTCTTTGTTTACCTAGGTTTAGCATATCCAGAATACCTTTTTCTAATTTATGCTTCTAATTTCTGATGCATTGTGAAGTAAAAGTTGCTTAGGCATGTCTGACTCTTTATGACCCCATGGACTGTAGCCTGCCAGGCTCCTCTGTCCATGGAATTCTCCAGGCAAGAATACTGGAGTGGGTAGCCGTTTCCTTCTGTAGGGGATCTTTCAAACCCAGGGATTGAACCCAGGTCTCCTGCTTTGCAAGTGGATTCTTTACCATCTGAGCCACCAGGGAAGCCTTAAGTTACTCTAATCTTTGCCATCCCTTCCCAGCTTGTGCCTCTTTGGGCAATTTGTGCTGTGATATTCCAACTCAGTTTGGGAGTAGACGAGTCTGTGGCCCAATGGAGATTCTTATTGATAGGCTTCCTTTTTCATTAAAAATGAGGCCCTTTATTTTTGCTATTTCTATTCAACTCAATATTCTTGTTTCTTCTAAATCAGCTTTAGAGATTTGAAGAATAAAAGGGGTCAATGTTTGTGTTTGGCCCATATCATAAAGCAAACCAAATTGATGGCTGCTGCTCAGTACCCAAAAGGACTTATAGCTCAGGTGAAATGTGGGTTGGAAGATATATTCTGAACATCTTAGGATGTGTTTGTGTTTGTAGCAAATGAAGTTTTGGAGCATGACTTAAGGATCTCAGGGTAGTACCTGTCCTAGATATTTTTTTCTTAACAAATTAGCACTGTCAAACTACTCATGTTATTAGGTTGGTGTAAACATAATTGTGATTTTGGACCATGACTTTTAAATCATTATAGCTAGGCTTAAGCATATCTTTATTCATCAAAATAGGAACAACTACAATCAACACTTTTTTGCCAATGAGAAATAAGTTTGTTAATTCCTGTAGCAAAAAATCCATGCTTTGGGATTCGATGAATTCTTGGAAAGCATTTTCTGTCTCCTGCTGGTTGTGGAAGCATTTCCCCTGCAAAAGAATTGTCGATATGCTTGAAGAAGAGGCAAGAGGTCAGGTGAATATGGCAGAGGCAAACCTTCATAGCCCAATTCATTCAACTTTGAAGCATTGGTAAGCACTGGTTGTGCAACGTGCAGTCAGGCATTGTCAGGGAGAAAAATTGGTCCCTTCCCATTGACCAATGCCAGCTACAGGCATTGTGGTTTTTACTGCATCTCATCAACTTGCTGAACGTATTTGTCAGACATAATGGCTTTGCCAGGATTCAGAAAGCTATATGGATCAGCTGGACATCAGACCATCAAACAGTGACCATTATTTTTTTTGGTGAAAGTTTAACTTTGGGAAGTGCTTTGTAGCTTCTTCTGGGTCCAGCCACTGAGATGGTCATCACTAGTTGTCGTATAAAATCCACTTTTCATCACACATCACAATCCAATTGAGAAATGGATTTCTGCATAGATAAGAGAAGAGACATAGATAAGAGAATATGACACGTCAAAACAGTTTTTTCGATTTTTTGATCAGCTCATGGGCACTCACTTATTGAGCCTTTTCACCTTTCTAATTTGCTTCAAATGCTGAACCATCATAGAATGGTGGACGTTGAGTTCTGCAAATTCTTGTGTAGTTTTAAGAGGATCAACTTTGATGATTGCTCTCAGTTGGTCATTGTCAACGTCCAATGGCTGGCCACTATGCTTCTCATCTTCAAGGCTCTTATCTCCTTTACAAAATGTCTTGAATTACCACTACACTGTACTTTTGTTAGCAATTTCTCTGCCAAATGTGTTGTTAATGTCGTGAGTTGTCTCCATTGCTTTACAGCCCATTCTGAATTCAAATAAGAAAATTGCTTGAATTTGCTTTTTGTCTAATATCATTTCTGTAGTCTAAGATAAATATAAAATGAATAGCAATTAATAAGTCATTAGCAAAAAAGCCTAAAGTGAAAATGTGCATTAAAATGATGTATAATATAAGCACACTTTTTAAGAATGTATTTCAATATGAAACAGCAAATTTTAACAATGCAAAACCACAATTACTTTTGCACCATCCTAGAATGATTTTTTTTTTTAAACAAACTGCCTTTGCTATCCAGTCATGAAGATTTACTGCTAATTTTTCTTGTGAGATGGTTCTCCCTGTTGTTTTTGCCTTTGTCTCACAATGTACCATCTGAACCTGCTGAGAGTGTTGGGGGGAAAAGAAAAAAGGAGTTCAAATTGACAAACAAAGGTTATTGGTTAGTTAAAAATTATAGATAAGAGACCAATTAGCAGTCTCATTAGTAGACATTCTTATTTTACTAAAAAACACTCTGGCTCTCATAGGCTTTCCTGGTCCAGGACAGCATTCTAGGCTGCTGGTCACCAACAGGGCTGGCAGGCAGGATGTAAGGGTGACAGTCCGAACCCAACATGGCAGTAGTTTACTGCTTGCAGCCAATGGACAACAGTGCCTCACTCGGGATGTGACTGGAGCTGAGGGCCAGCCACACTCCACTTAGGAGATGGAAATTCCAGCATGATACTTTTCTAAGAAACCTCAGCCAAGTGAATGAATAGGAGCAGAGGGACTAAGGAGTAAAAAGGATGTTGCCATCCAGCAAAATTGGATCATTGTTTGACTTGGCTATCAGCAACAAGCAGGTAGGCTAATTGACCCAAATCTGAGACACCAGGTTGAGATCAAGCCCTGAGCCTTTGGAGTGGGAACACTGAATCCAAGACCCTAGACTACCAGAGAACTAACTCTGGGGAGAATCAAACAGTGAGAACTCACACAAAGCAAACCACTTGAATACAACACCCAGCATCACCCAACCACCAGTAGCACCCTGGGCAGGACACATCATCTAAACAACAAACCAAACAAAAATACAAACACAATCATCAGCAGAAGGATTACCACCTCACTCAGCCTTGCACATCAGAGGAAAATCAAACAAACAAACATATAAAACTCAGCACAAATCTCACCCTATATGAAGCTTACACAAACCACTGTACCAACCTTAGGAGGACAGAAACCAAAAGAAAGAAAGAATTCAACCTTGAAGTCTGGGAAAAGGAGACCTCAAACACAATAAGTTTAAAAAAATTAATGAAAAGGCAGAGAAATGCTACACAAATGAAGGAACAAACTAGAAACACAGAATCCAAATAAATGAAGAGAAATAGGCAAACTACTGGAAAAAGAATTCAGAATGATGATAGTAAAGATGAACAAAAAACTTGAAAATAAAATGGACAAAATGAAATGCAAGAAACAATTAACAAAGACCTAGAAGAATTAAAAAATAAACATACAGAGCAAACAACACAATTACTGAAATTAAAAATACTCAGGAAGGAATCACTAGCAGAATATCTGAAGCAGAAAATGAATCAGTGAGCTGGAAGATAAAATGGTGGAAATAACTTCTGAAGAGCAGAATAAAGTAAAAAGAATAAAAGAACTTAGGATAGTCTCAGAGACCTCTTAGACAATATCAAACCCACCAACATTCGAATTATAGGGGGTCCCAGGAGAAGAGAAAAAGAAAGGGTATGAGAAAACTTTGAAGAGATTATAGTTGAAAATTTCCCCAACATGCAAGAGGAAATAGTCAACCAAGCCCAAGAGACACAAAGAGTCCCATACAAGGTAAACCCAAGGAGAAATGTGCCAAACACATGCTAGTCAAACTAACACAGACTAAACACAAAGAAAGAATATTAAAAGCAGCAAGGGAGAAGAAATAAGTAACATACAAGGGAAACCCCATACACTTAACAACTGATCTTTCAGCAGAAACTGCAGGCCAGAAGGGAATGGCAGAATATATTTAAGTACTGAAAGGGAAAAATCTACAAACAAGATTACTGTACCTGGCAAGAATCTCATTCAAAACTGATGGAGATATAAAAAGCTTTTCAGACAAGCAAAAGTTAAGGGAATTCAGTACCCCAAACCAGCTTTAAAACAAATGTTAAAGGGACTTATTAGTCGAGAAATACAAAAGAAGATAAAAGATCTACAATATCAACCCCAAACAATTAAGAAAATGGCAATAGGAACATATGTATCAATAATTAAATGTAAATGGATTAAATGCTCCAACCAAAAGACACAGACTGGCTGAATGGATACACAAACAGGACCCATATATATGCTGTCTACAAGAAACCCACTTCAGACCTCAAGACACATATAGACTGAAAGTGAGAGGATGGAAAAATATATTCCATGCAAATGAGAAGCAAAGGAAAGCTAGAGAAATAGAGAAAATAGACCCTAAAATAAAGAAGATTGCAAGAGATAAGGAAGGACACTACATAATGATCAAGGAATCACTCCAAGAGGAAAACGTAACAATTGTAAATATCTATGCACCCAACATAGGAGCACCTCCATACATAAAACGAACACTAACAGACATAAAAGGAGAAATCGACAGTAACACAATAATAGCAGGAGACTTTAACACCCCACTCACACTAATGGACAGATCATCAAAACAAAATTAATAAGGAAACACAAGTCATAAAGGATACATTAGATGAGATGGATCTCACCCATACCTTCAGGACATTCCATCCAAATGCATAATACACCTTCTTCTCAAGTGCACAGGGAACATATCTTCAGCATAGACATCTTGGATCACAAATCAAACCTCAGTAAATTTAAGAAAATTGAAATCGTATCAAGCATCTTCTCCGACCTCAATGCTAAGAGACTATATATCAATTACAAGAAAAAAACTGTAACAAACACAAACATATTGGAGATTAAACAACACATTTCTAAATAACCAACTTGTTACTGAAAAAATCAAAAAGAAAATAAAAAAATTTATAGAAGTAAATGACAATGAAAACACAACTCAAAACTATGGGATTGGTAAAAGCAGTTCTAAGAGGGAAGTTTATAGCAATACAATCCTACCTCAAGAAACAAGAGAAATATCAAATAGACAACCTAACTTTACACCTAAAACAACTGGAAAAAGAACAAAAGCCCCCCAAAATTAGTAGAAGGAAAGAAATCATAAAGATCTGAGCAGAAATAAATGAAAAGGAAATGAAAGAAGAGACACTGATGTATAGAACAGTCTTATGGACTCTGTGGGAGAGGGAGAGGGTGGGAAGATTTGGGAGAATGGCATTGAAACATGTAAAATATCATGTAAGAAACGAGTTGCCAGTCCAGGTTCGATGCACGATACTGGATGCTTGGGGCTAGTGCACTGGGACGACCCAGAGGGATGGTATGGGGAGGGAGGAGGGAGGAGGGTTCAGGATGGGGAACACATGTATACCTGTGGCAGATTCATTTTGATATTTGGCAAAACTAATACAATTATGTAAAGTTTAAAAATAAAATAAAATTAGAAAAAAAAAAAAGAAATGAAAGAAAGAATAGTAAAGATTAATAAAACTAAAAGCTGGTTCTTTGAGAAGATAAAATTGACAAGCCTTTAGCCAGGCTCACCAAGAAAAAAAGAGAGAAGAATCAAATCAAGAAAATTAGAAATGAAAAAGGAGAGGTTACAACAGACAATGCAGAAATACAAAGGATTGTCAGAGACTATTATGAACAACTATATGGCAATAAAATGGATAACCTGGAAGAAATGGACAGATTCTTAGAAAAGTTCAATCTTCCAAGACTGAACCAGGAAGAAATAGAAATTATCAATGACCAAATCACAAGCACTGAAATTAAAGCAGTGATCAAAAATCCCCCAAAAAACAAAATCCCAGGACCAGATGGCTTCACAGCAGAACTCTATCAAACGTTTAGAGAAGAGCTAATGTCTATCCTTCTAAAACTCTTTCAAAAAATTGCAGAGGAAGGAACACTTCTAAAACTATTCTACAAGGCCGCCATCACCCTGATACCAAAACCAGTCAAAGATAACACAAAAAAAGAAAACTACACGCCAATATTACTGATGAACATAGATGCAAAAATTCTCAACAATATTTTAGCAAACAAAATTCAGCAACACATCAAAAATCTCACACACCATGATCAAGTTGGGTTTATTTCAGGAATGCAAGGATTCTTCAATATATGCAAACCAATCAATATGATACACCATATTAACAAATTGAAAGATAAAAACCATATGATCATCTCAATAGATACAGAAAAGTCTTTGACAAAATTCAGCACCCATTTATGATTAAAACTCTTCCAAAAATGGACCTAGAAGGAACCTACCTCAACATAGTAAAGGCCATATATGATAAGCCTACAGTAAGCATTATTCTCAATGGTGAAAAACTGAAAGCATTCCCCCTAAAATCAGGAACAAGACACTAGTCCACTTTCACCACTGTTATTCAACATAGTTTTGGAAGTCCTAGCTACAGGAATCAGAGAAGAAAAATAAATTAAAGGAATCCAGGTCAGAAAAGAAGTAAAGCTCTCAATATTTTCAGATGACATGATACTGACTGGTACATAGAAAACCCTAAAGACAGTATCAGAAAATTGCTAGAGCTAATCGGTGAATTTAGCAAAGTTTCAGGATACAAAATCAATACACAGAAATCACTTTCATTTCTATATACTAACAATGAAAAATCAGAAAGAGAAATTAAGGAATCAATCCCATTCACCATTGCACCAAAAAGAATTAAATATCTAGGAATAAACTTACCTAAGGAGACAAAAAAACTGTACATAGAAAATTATAAGACACTAATGAAAGAAATGAAAGATGACATAAACAGATGGAGAGATATTTTATGTTCCAGGGCAGGAAGAATCAATACTGTGAAAATGACTATACTACCAAATGCAATCTACAGATTCAATGTGATCTCTATCAAATTACCAATGGCATTTTCCATAGAACTGGAACAAAAAAATTCACAATTCATATGGAAACACAAAAGACCCCAAATAACCAAAGCAGTCTTGAGAAGAAGAATGGAGCTGGAGGAATCAACCTTCCTGACTTCAGATTATACTACAAAGCTTCAGTCATCAAGACAATATGGTACTTGCACAAAAACAGAAATATAGACAAATGGAAAAAGATAGAAAGCCCAGAAATAAACCCATGTATCTATGGGTACCTTATTTTTGACAAAGGAGGCAAGAGTATCTAAAAGAGCAAGGACAGCCTCTTCAATAAATGGTGCTGGGAAAACTGGACAGCTACATGTAGAAGAATGAAATTACACCACTTCCTAACACCATACACAAAGATAAACTCAAAATGGATTCAGCTCAGTTCACTTCAGTTCAGTTCAGTCACTCAGTCGTGTCCGACTCTTTGCGACCCCATGAATCACAGCACGCCAGGTCTCCCTGTCCATCACCATCTCCTGGAGTTCACTCAGACTCACGTCCATCAAGTCGGTGATGCCATCCAGCCATCTCATCCTCTGTCGTCCCCTTTTCCTCCTGCCCCCAATCCCTCCCAGCATCAGAGTTTTTT
>NW_011494766.1:864650-868142 GCF_000754665.1 Bison bison bison | reverse complement strand
AATGTTGAGCTTTAAGCCAACTTTTCACTCTCCACTTTCACTTTCATCAAGAGGCTTTTTAGTTCCTCTTCACTTTCTGCCATAAGGGTGGTGTTATCTGCATATCTGAGGTTATTCATATTTCTCCCGGCAATCTTGATTCCAGCTTGTGCTTCTTGTAGCCCATTAAAGACCTAATTTTAAGACTAGAAATGATAAAACTCTTAGAGGAAAATATAGGCAGAACAGTCGATGACATAAATCAGAACAAGATCCTCTATGACCCACCTCCTAGAGTAACGGAAATAAAAAGAACAGTAAAAGTGGGACCTGATTAAACTTAAAAGCTTTTGCACAGCAAAGGAAACTATAATCAAGGTGAAAAGACAACCTTCAGAATGGGAGAAAATAATAGCAAATGAAACAGCTGACAAAGGATTAATTTCCAAAATATACAAGCAGTTCATACAACTCAATGCCAGAAGAACAAACAACCCAATCAAAAAATGGGGGAAAAAAACCTAAACACATTTCTCCAAAGAAGGCATACAGATGGCTAACAAACACATGAAAAGATGCTCAACATCACTCGTTATTAGAGAAATGCAAATCAAAAGTACAATGAGATATCACCTCATACTGGCCAGAATGGCCATCATCAAAAAGTCTACAGACAATAAATGCTGGAGAGGGTGTGAAGAAAAGGAAATGCTCTTGCACTTTTGTTGGGAATTTAAATTGATACAGCCACTAAGGAAGGCAATATGGAGATTCCTTAAAAAACTAGGAACAAAACCACCATATGACCCAACAATCCCACTCCTATGCATATACCCTGAGCAAACTGAAATTGAAAAGACACACGTATCCCATTGTTCATTGAAGCACTATTTACAATAGGTAGAATATGGAAGCTGGAGAAGGCAATGGCACCCCATTCCAGTACTCTTGCCTGGAGAATCCCATGGACAGAGCAGCCTGGTGGGCTGCAGTCCATGGGGTCGTGAAGAGTCGGACACGACTGAAGCGACTTAGCAGCAGCAGAATATGGAAGCAACCTAGATGTCCATCGACAGATGACTAGATAAATAAGCTATGGTACATATCCACAAGGGAATACTACTCCCATAAAAAGGAATGCATTTGAGTCAGTTCTGATGAGGTGGATGAACCTAGAACCTATTATACAGAGTGAAGTGAGTCAGAAAGAGAAAGATAAATATCGTATTCTAATGCATATATTTGGAATCTAGAAAAATGGTATTGAAGAAAATATTTACAGATTGGCAGTGAAGGAACAGACATAGAGAATAGACTTGTGGACATGGGGAGAGAGGGGAGGAGAGGGTGAGATGTATAGAAAGAGTAACATGGAAACTTACATCACCATATGTAAAATAGACAATGGGAATTTGCTGTATGGCTCAGGAAACTCAAACAGGGGCTCTGTATCAACCTAGAGGAGTGGGATGAGGCAGGAGATGGGAGGGAGGTTCAAAAGGGATGGACTATAAGTATACCAAGTCTGATTCATATTGAGGTTTGACAGAAAACAACAAAATTCTGTAAAGCAATTATCCTTCAATAAATAAAATAAATTTTAAAAAAGGAAATAAACACACAGATGCAAGGTCTTGTGAAAACAGGCAGGGATTGGAGTGATTTTTCTATAAGCCAAGGAATGCCAGGCAACATCAGAAACTAGGAGAGAGTTATGAAATGAATTCTCCATCTGGGCCTCCAGAAGCTTGCTGACACCTTGAATTTAGATTGATGATCTCTAGAATTGCAAGATAATACATTCCTGTCTTAAGCCATCTAGTTTGTTGATAATTTGCTACAGCAGCCCTAGGAAATGAATACAGCACTGTCTATTAGGCATTCTGTAGGAGGCAGCATGCTGGAATAGAAAGGCATTGGACTTAAGAGTTAGGAAACATAGATTCGGAGCTTAATGCTGTTACTAGTAGCTGTGTTACCTTGGGTGTGTCACAGTCTCTCTCTGTGCCTCTGTTGCTTCATCTGTAAAATGAAGATTTGGACTTCCTTTTCAAGTCCTTCTAAGTCTAGCCTTTTGTTATTGTTGTTTAGTCACTAAGTCATGTCTGACTCCAGGCTTCTCTGTTCGTATGATTTTCCAAGCAAGAACTCTGGGGAGGGTTGCCATTTCATTTTCCATTTATTCTTTCACTATTAAAAAAATATGAAACTCTATAAAACATAAAATAATGCTTTTTGGTTATTGGACAACAGGCATTGTAGGTATGTGTTCGCTGAAAGAAACAAAAAAGAAAAAAGAAAAGATCCCTGAGATAAGCTTTTGGCTTGCAGGCACCTTCTATACTGTGCTTCAGAGAGGATGAAAAGCAAAACCTAGCAGTATTTCTGAGTTAATGAGAAAAATGTTGGAATTTGTGGAGTACAAGAGTACTAAAATTTGTGATAAAGAACATCAGAGGGGAGAGAATTATGTAGAAAAATCACTCCAGAAATCTGTATCTCATTCACCTTGAATTTATTGCTGAGTACTAAGATGTAAATATATATGATGAAACTACATAATGTTGGTAATGATGTAACTGAGTAATTGTGAGCTATGTGGTTTCCAGACATCACACAGCCTAGGAACTAAGTTCCAACCAGTCATATTGAAGAGACTTCACCGAATACCTGGCATGTCATTTGAAACCCCAGAAGGGCTATGTCTTAGTAGTAGGATTAAACTAGCAAAAAAGTCTGCTCTTGATCTACCTTAAGAAAGCAGAAAAATGAGCCTTGAAAATATCAAGCTCATTTACAGGTAATATTAACTGACTGCCAAAATAAATTTCAACACTCCTTAAAAGGAAGACACACAATCCAGATACTAAGTAATATAACATTCATAATATCTTTGATTCAATTAAAAATTGGACATTCTAAGTTGCAGGAAAATGTGACTTATAACTGGGAGACAAATCAGTTAGTAGAATCAAATCTAGGAATGATAGAAATAATGGAATTATAACAGATACAGATTTAGAGCAACTCTGATACATATGCACAGTAATTTAAATGAAAATATGAATCTAATGAAGAAATAGATGGTCAATCGAGTCAGTTAGTTCAGTCGCTCAGTCGTGTCCGACTCTTTGCGACCCCATGAATCACAGCACGCCAGGCCTCCCTGTCCATCACCAACTCCTGGAGTTCACTCAAATTCACGTCCATCGAGTCGGTGATACCATCCAGCCATCTCATCCTCTGTCGTCCCCTTTTCCTCCTGCCCCCAATTCCTCCCAGCATCAGAGTCTTTTCCAATGAGTCAGCTCTTTGCATGAGGTGGCCAAAGTCCTGGAGTTTCAGCTTTAACATCATTCCTTCCAAAGAAATCCCAGGGCTGATCTCCTTCAGAATGGACTGGTTGGATCTCCTTGCAGTCCAAGGGACTCTCAAGAGTCTTCTCCAACACCACAGTTCAAAAGCATGAATTCTTTGGCACTCAGCTTTCTTCACAGTCCAACTCTCACATCC
>NW_011494766.1:840308-864391 GCF_000754665.1 Bison bison bison | reverse complement strand
TTAAGCCAACTTTTTCACTCTCCTTTTTCACCTTCATCAAGAGGCTTTTTAGTTCCTCTTCACTTTCTGCCATAAGGGTGGTGTCATCTGCATATCTAAGGCTATTGATATTTCTCCCAGCAATCTTGATTCCAGCTTGTGCTTCTTGCAGCCCAGCGTTTCTCATGATGTACTCTGCATAGAAGTTAAATAAACAGGGTGACAGTATACAGCCTTAACGTACTCCTTTTCCTATTTGGAACCAGTCTGTTGTTCCATGTCCAGCTCTAACTGTTGCTTCCTGACCTGCATATAGGTTTCTCAGGAGGCATGTCAGGTGGTCTGGTATTCTCATCTCTCTCAGAATTTTCCACAGTTTATTGTGATCCACACAGTCAAAGGCTTTGGTACTATCAATAAATCAGAAATAGATGTTTTTCTGGAACTCTCTTGCTTTTTCGATGATCCAGCAGATGTTGGCAATTTGGTCTCTGGCTCCTCTTCCTTTTCTAAAACCAGCTTGAACATGTGGAAGTTCATGGTTCACATATTGCTAAAGCCTGGCTTGGAGAATTTTGAGCATTACTTGACTAGCGTGTGAGATGAGTGCAATTGTGCGGTAGTTTGAGCATTTGGAATTGCCTTTCTTTGGGATTGGAATGAAAACTGACCTTTTCCAGTCCTGTGGCCACTGCTGAGTTTTCCAAATTTGCTGGCATATTGAGTGCAGCACTTTCACAGCATCATCTTTCAGGATTTGGAATATCTCAACTGGAATTCCATCACCTCCACTAGCTTTGTTTGTAGTGATGTTTTCTAAGGCCCACTTGACTTCACATTCCAGGCTGTCTGGCTCTAGGTGAGTGATCACACCATCATGATTATCTGGGTTGTGAAGATCTTTTTTGTACAGTTCTTCTGTGTATTCTGGAGAAGGAAATGGCACCCCACTCCAGTACTCTTGCCTGGAAAATCCCATGGATGGAGGAGCCTAGTAGGCTGCAGTCCATGGGGTCGCTAAGAGTCGAACACGACTGAGCGACTTCACTTTCACTTTCTGTGTATTCTTGCCACCTCTTCTTAATATCTTCTGCTTCTGTTAGGTCCATACCATTTCTGTCCTTTATTGAGCCCATCTTTGCATGAAATGTTCCCTTAAATGGTAAACAGAACCAACAGAACTTCTAAAACTGAGAAACACAATATCAGAAATGAAATGTTAACTGAATGAGTATAATAGCAGATGATAACTTTCCAACCCTTCCTAACCACCACCCCGCTTCCCCCTGAGAGACTATAGAACCTGAAGACACAGCAGTAGAAACTATTCAAACTGAAGCGCAGAGAGGAAAAAATTCATGTTGATTTAAGGAAAAATCAACACAATATCATAAAGTAATTATCATCTCATTAAAAAAAGAAGAAGAAATAAAAAGATATGACAAAAAATAATAGTGAGAGAGCCTCAGTGAACTCAGGGAATGTAAGAAGTCTAACGTATGTAATTGGAGTTCCAAAAAGAAAGGTTGGGACAGGGACATATGGCTGAAAAATCTCCAAATCTGAAGAAATCTCTGTGTCCCCTGATCCTAGAAGCTCAATAGGCCTCAAGCAGAGTAAACACAAAACTACACTAAAGCATATAGTAATGAAATTATGAAAAAAAATAATTTAAATAGCCTTTAAAGTAGCTTAAAGAAAAAATGACACACACAGAGGAACAAAATAAGAAAAATCACTGATTTCTTATTAGAAACAAAGTAATCCAGAAGAAAATAGAAATAGAAAGCTCAAATATATATATTTTTTAATAGAAATAGAAGATAATAGAAAATGCTGGGTTGAAAAAAACTATCAATTTAGAATTCTATATCCAGTAAAAATATCCTTCTGAAATGAATGTGAAATAAAGAAATTTCCAGACACCCCCCCGAAAAAAAGAAGCTGATATAATTCATTGCCAGCATATTTGCACTTCAGGAAATCATAAAGGAAGTTTTAGGATGAAGGAAAATGATGCCAGATGGAAACTTGGGACTATAAAGAGAATGGAATGTTGAGGATATGGTGAATATGTGAAAAAATACAAAAGACTCTCTTCCTCCATATATGTATTTCTTTGAAAAATAATCTTTATAATAAAAATAACAATGTATTATAGAGTTTATATAATATATAGGAATAAAATATGATAATAGCACAATGGATAAGAGGGAGAAATGGAGATATTATGTTGTGTGTTGGTCGCTGAGTTGTTTCTGACTCTTTGTGACCCTATGGACTGTAGCCACTGAAAGATGAACTCCCCAGGCTAGTAGGTGCCCAGTATGCCACTGGAGAAGAGTGGAGAAATAGCTCAAGAAAGAATGAAGAAATGGAGCCAAAACAAAAATAATGCCCAGTTGTGGCTGTGACCAGTGATGGAAGTAAAGTCCAAGGCTGTAAAGAACATAGGAACCTGGAATGTTAGGTCCATAAATCAAGGTGACCTGGAAATGGTCAAAAAGGAGATGGCCGGAGTGAACATCAATATTTTAGGAATCTGTGAACTAAAATGGATGGGAATGTGCAAATTTGATTCAGATGACCATTATATCTACTGTTGCGGGCAAGAATCCCTTAGAAGAAATTGAGTAGCCCTCATAGTCAGAAAAAGAGTCCAAAATGCAGTACTTGGGTGCAGCCTCAAAAACGACAGAATGATCTCTGTTCATTTCCAAGGCAGACCGTTCAATATCACAGTAACCCAAGTCTATGCCCCAACCACTAATTCCAAAGAAGCTGAAGTTGAGCGGTTCTATGAAGACCTACAAGACCTTCTAGAACTAACACCCAAAAAAGATATCCTTTTCATCATAGGGAACTGGAATGCAAAAGTAGGAAGTCAAGAGACACCTGGAATAACAGGCAAATTTGGCAGTGGAGTACAAAATGAAGCAGGGCAAAGGCTAATAGAGTTTTGCCAAGAGAATGCACTGGTCATAGCTAACACCCTCTAGAAGAGGGTTAACACAAGAGACAACTCTATACATGTGCATCACCAGATGTTCAATACTTAAATCAGATTGTTTATATTCTTTGCAGCCAAAGATGAAGAAGCTCTATAGAGTCAGCAAACACAAGATGGGGAGCTGACTGTGGCTCAGATCACGAACACCTTATTGACAAATTCAGACTTAAATTGAAGAAAGTAGGGAAAACCACTAGACCATTCAGGTATGACCTAAATCAAACCCCTTATGATTATACAGTGGAAGTGACAAATAGATTCAAGGTGTTAGATCTGATAGACAGAGTGCCTGAAGAACTATGGATGGAGCTTTGTGACATTCCACAGGAGGCAGCGATCAAGATCATCCCCAAGAAAAAGAAATGCAAAAGGCAAAATAGTTGTCTCAGAAAGCCTTACAAATAGCTGAGAAAAGAAAAGAATCTAAAAGCAAAGGAGAAAAGGAAAGATATACCCACTTGAATGCAGAGTTCCAAAGAATAGCAAGGAGAGATAAGAAAGTCTTCCTCAGTGATCAATGAAAGAAATAGAGGAAAATAATAGAATGGGAAAGACTAGAGATCTCTTCAAGAAAATTAGAGATACCAAGGGGATATTTCATGCAAAGATGTGCACGATAAAGTACAGAAATGGTATGGACCTCACAGAAGCAGAAGATATTAAGAAGAGGTGGCAAGAATACACAGAACTATACAAGAAAGATCTTCATGACCCAGATAACCATAATGGTGTGATCACTCACCTAGAGCCACACATCCTGGAATGCAAAGTCAAGTGGGCCTTAGGAAGCATCACTACGAACAAAGCTAGTGGAGGTGGTGGAATTCCAGTTGAGCTATTTCAGATCCTAAAAGATGATGCTGTGAAAGTGCTGCACTCAGTATGCCAGTAAATTTGGAAAACTCAGCCATGGCCACAGGACTGGAAAAGGTCAGTTTCATTCCAATCCCAAAGAAAGGCAATGCCAAAGAATGCTCAAACTACTGCACAATTGCACTCATCTCACATACTAGTTAAGTAATGCTCAAAATTCTCCAAGCCAAGCTTCAACAGTAAGTGAGCTGAGAAATTCCACATGTTCAAACTGGATTTAGAAAAGGCAGAGGAACCAGAGATCAAATTGCCAACATCCGCTGGATCATGGAAAAAGCAAGAGAGTTCCAGAAAAACATCTATTTCTGCTTTATTCAATACGCCAAAGCCTTTGACTATATGGATCACAACTAACTGTGGGAAATTCTTCAAGAGCTGGGAATACCAGACTGCCTGACCTGCCTCCTGAGAAATCTGGAGGTCAAATGCAGGTCAAGAAACAACAGTTAGAACCGGAAATGGAACAATGGACTGGTTCCAAATTGGGAAAATAGTACATCAAGGCTGTATATTGTTACCCTGCGTATCTATCTTATATGTAGAGTACATCATGTGAAATGCCGGGCTGGATGAAGCACAAGCCACAATCAAGATTGCTGGGAGAAATATCAATAACCTCAGATACGTGGATGACACCACCCTTAGGACAGAAAGTGAAGAACAACTAAAGAGTCTCTTGATGAAAGTGAAAGAGGAGAGTGAAAAAGTTGGCTTAAAGCTCAACATTCAGAAAACGAAGATCATGGCATCCGGTCCCATCACTTCATGGCAGATAGATGGGGAAACAGTGGAAACAGTGACAGACTTTATTTTTTTTGGGGCTCCAAAACCCTGCAGATGGTGACTAAAGCCATGAAATTAAAAGATGCTTGCTCTTTGGAAGGAATGCTATGATCAACCTAGACAGCATATTCAAAGGCAGACACATTACTTTGCAGACAAAGGTCCATCTAGTCAAATCTATAGTTTTTCCAGTAGTCATGTCTGGATGTGAGAGTTGGACTATAAAGAAAGCTGAACACTGAAGAATTGATGCCTTTGAGCTGTGGTGTTGGAAAAGACTCTTGAGAGTCCCTTGGACTGCAAGGAGATCCAACCAGTCAATCCTAAAGGAAATCAATCCTGAATATTCATTGGAAGGACTGATGTTGAAGCTGAAACTCCGATACTTTGGCCACCTATTGCGAAGAACTGTCTCATTGGAAAAGGCCCTGATGCTGGGAAATATTGAAGGTGGGAGGAGAAGGGGATGACAAATGAGATGATTGGATGATGTCACCAACTCAATGGAGTTTGAGCATCTCTAGAAGTTGTTAAAGGACAGGGAGGCCTGGTGTGCTGCAGTCCCTGGGGTTGTAAACAGTTGAACACGACTGAGCGACTGAACTGAACTGAACTGGACTGTAGCCTGCCAGGCTCCTTTGTCCATATGATTTTCCAGGCAAGAATACTGGAGTGGTTTGCCATTTCCTTTTCCCTACCCAGGGATCAAACCTGGGTGTCCCACAGATTCTTTACTGTCTGATCCAGTGAGTAAGCCCTTTTATGCTGTTAGAGTCATACATTACATATGAAGTGGTTTAATATTATTTGAAGGTAAACTATGATAAATTGAATGTACACATTGCATGCCCCAGAGCACCAAAGTTATATTATTACAAAAGTCTCCTAACTAATCTCCTTACTTCTGTCCTCAGTTTTGCAGCTACTAGATCATATCACATCTCAGCTCAAAACTCTTTGTGGACTTCTCACATCAGAGCAGATGCTAAAGCTTTATAAATTTATACTTAATCTTATCTAAAATGACTTCCCTGACTGTATCACCTGCCTCTGCTCCCGTCACTCACTCCATTTCAGCCACACTAGCCTCTGACTGGCAAAGTTTCTCCTTGGGGTCTTTGCACTTTCTCTTTATTTGGCTCTAAACTTGTTCCCAAATAGCTGGCTTACTGTTTCTCTCCTTCAAATCTTTTTTCAGGCTTACCTTCTCACTGACAATTTCCCCAATAACCAAATTAAAATTGCAAACCTACCATATGCTCCTCTGTCACTCCCCATACTGCTTCCTTTCCCTATAGTACTTGTAATACATCTGTTTTCTTTGTAGTGAAGTGAAGTGAAAGTCGCTCAGTTGTGTCCAACTCTTTGTGACCCCATGAACTATACAGTCCATGGAATTCTCCAGTTAAGAATACTGGGTGGGTAGTCATTCCCTTCTCCAGGGGATCTTCCCAACCCAGGGGGCAAACCCAGGTCTCCCACATTGCAGACAGATTCTTTACCAGCTGAGCCACCGGGGAAGCCTACTTTCTTTGTAGCACTTTTCCTTGGCTTAACTTTAGTACTTTTTATTTTCTAAGCTATTATGCACTTTACTCATTTGTTTTATTGTCAGTCTTTCTCCCCAAAGTCCAGTACAACATAACTTTTACACAAGCATATTTTCTTTTGTTTTGTGGACTGTTGTATCCACAGGGCCTAGAATAGTGCCTGATATATAGTAAATATTCAATAAATATTTATTAATATTTATAATTATAATCCTAAATGACAGGATCTGCAACCAAAAGCTAGAGAACTCCTGGAAAAGCACTAAGACTTTTCTTTGTCATCACTGCACTAGTGTGTTGGGCCCTGTACAGCAACCAGTGTGTTGAGTATGGCACTGTCCCTGCCTTCTTCAGGCAGTTTCCCCATCACTTCCCTGTCCTTGTTTGCCTCAGAGCTTCAGGGGATTGGGAAGATGTTTCCTATCACAAAGAGAGAGACTTGAGAGCTCTGCTCTGGCTTTTTTTATTTGCCCTGACAAATATGACAACCTGTTTTTGTTCTTTAAAGCATTTGGGTGTCTGGAAAGTAGCCACTCTGAGAAGACTGGATTTTCTGTATTTCAAAGGGAACGCGTGGTCTGTTTTGGGTTCTGATTTCTATCTTTTGAAACAGTCAGCACCCACTGCTTTGTTGCACTTGAAGCTTGGAATCTTTTATGTCTGAAGGTAAGAGGGTAAGAGGGTATAAAGCATGTGGTCTACTAAGGAGACTTTCTTCTGTATAAGCCAGCTCTGGTGTAAGCAAAGGTAAAATGACCACAAGACCCTTGCCTTTTCCTGGGACTAGTGTTGAGGAAAAGGTAGAGCCTAGTTTGCTTTACACTAATTTATTTTGAGACACAGCATTTGGAGGGGCAAGACAGTTTCCAGAGAGAATGTTTCCCAGTCTGCATCTTTGCCCTGTGACTTGTGCTCTGGTGGGAGGGCCTAGAGCACTTTGATCACAGCCACAGTTTAGTGGCCAAGGGCCTTGATGTCTAAGTCATGGAAAGGAAAGGGCAGCACAAGACAGGTTGAACAGTCTAAGGTAGTTTGTGACTAAAGCCTACTTCATTAGAAATGATTAAGTATCTTTTGGGTAGTACTTTTGCACCATATCTGAATATTAAGAGATTAGGTGGCTATTTTATTATTTGGAGAAGGAACTGGCAACTCACTCCAGTACTCTTGCCTGGAGATTTCCATGGACAGAGGAGTGGGACAGGCTGCAGTCCATGGAATCGCAGAGTTGGACACGACTGTGTGACTAACTTTCACTTTTCACTTTCAGGTGGCTATTTTAAGCTGACTTCATCTTTAACATATGTCCAGAAAATGAATAGTGTTAGTGACTATTAGTAAATTTAATTTTCTTTTGAGTTGATTATCAAAATAGCAATGTTTCTCCATTCCCCTGACATATTCAGTGTAGCTAACCCACTTTCCAGTGGTCATGTATGGATGTGAGAGTTGGACTAGAAAGAAAGCTGAGCACTGAAGAATCAATGCTTTTGAACTGTGGTGTTGGAGAAGATTCTTGAGAGTCCCTTGGACTGCAAGGAGATCCAACCAGTCTATCCTAAAGGAGATCAGTCCTGGGTGTTCACTGAAAGGACTGATGTTGAAACTGAAACTCCAGTACTTTGGCCACCTGATGCAAAGAGCTGACTCATTAGAAAAGACACTGATGCTGGGAAAGATTGAGGGCAGGAGGAGAAGGGGATGACAGAAGATGAGATGATTGGATGACATCACCGACTCAATGGACATGGGTTTGGGAGTTGGACTCCGGGAGTTGTTGATGGACAAGGAGGCCTGGCGTGCTGTGGTTCATGGGGTCTCAAAGAGTCGGACACGACTGAGTGACTGAACTGATCCACTAGATTAATTTCCTTAGTGGTAATTAATAAAACTTTCTGAGGTCAGAAATTCTGAGAATTTGCTGACAGTTAGAAGTGTTAGCTATTTTGCCAATGTGTGGCAAACTAAAATTTATCCTTCCTTTCTTTATTCTTTCTCCAGTTTAAAGCCCATTTCCTGGCATCCTGAAAGGTAGCCCTTTGTGAAATAGAAATCTAAAAACAGAGTGAAACAAAATCTGTGTTGATCTGTGTTTACAAAGAGGGGAAGGGCTTCAACTAGAAAGAAGAGGGTGCAGTCAAGTTAGTGACAGGATTGAAAGTATCATATTTCTTCTTTGTTTTAACCAGAGTCTTAAGATCAGAGATGCTTTTATCCTGAGGAATTATTTGTCCAAACAATTTATAAAAGAACTCAGATAATTTCAATATGCCTCTGATGCTCTTAATTTTATTTTTTTACTCAGTTCTCTCTTGGTTACAGCCAACAGACATCTAACTCTGATTAACTTGAATAATAAAAGAGAATTTGTTGACTTATAGCTTTGAAGTTAAGTGTTATAATGGCTTCAGGAACAGGTAGATCCAGGGTCCCAAGTGATGTTGTCAAGACTTTTATCTCCCTCACTTCTGTTTTTTCTTGGTAGATATTTTTTTTCTACAGTACATAGGCTTTCTCTATGTAGCAGGGAAGAGGATAGCAGTATCTGATTCACATCCTTCTGGATCAGTGACTCAGAACTCAAGCTCTTCCTCTATCAGTTGTAATCTAAAATTTCTTAGGGGGAGAACTTTGACTCAGTTTCACCACATGTGCAGTTCTGAGGTCAGGTGGCAGAGTATTATGATTCTTAGTTATCATCACACACTTAAACTTGGGGAGACATCGTTTAGTTAAGTTTGGTTTGTTTAGTTTGAGTTTACACTTAATTTTTATCTTGTTCCTTTGCTTATCATTTGCTTTCTTGTGGATAAAATATTACTTAAAAACATTTCTATTGTCTGAATTAGATGGTCGTGTAATTAAGTGCTGACCCCAATACCAAGATTTAATAATTTTATCTCATTATTATGATTTGTATACTACAACAGTGGCATATCTTTAAAGAAGAGATTCATTCATTGAATGAGGACATGTATGTATGAATGAATGAAAGATATAGGACATATCTAAATTCCCATCTTTTGGACTCCTTTATTTACTTAATGTGCTATCAGGTCAAGTTCTTTAAACTTGCTAAACCTTGGTTTTCTCAACTGTGAGTAGGGTTGTTTTGAGGACTTAACAGGGTCATGCATGTAAAGTACTGAGCTCAGTGATTCAAGTAAATAGTATGTATTCAATAAATTGTTAACCACTGTTGCTTTGGTTATTGTTATAATTACTGCTGTGGTTAAAAAATACAAGTCAACTAAATTTTACTTTGACTGTGGATAAGCATATGATACCTCCTGAGGTGTACTTTGGTATAACAATGTTTGACCTAGGAATTTCTGATACTATGGGATTGAGCTTTTGTCTTTTATTTATGTAATTAAATTACAGATCACTCTCAGCCCTGCAGGCTTCACATAGATGGAAACAAATCATTAGAACCATTATTAGGTTGTTATGATCTTTCAGATAGCCATGAATAGGTAGAACTCGCTTATGGCTTTGATTTCAAGGGTGAATATGGGCTATTTGATTTTAATAATAATAGTCAAATATCATTTCCACTTGGAGGGCAAATGGTGTGAAAGAGCAAAAGTATCTGTGTATCTTTAAGTGGATGAAAGTCTACATATAATTTGACAAAAATCACTTTTTGGATAGAGCTGTAAGGTGATATTGGACTGGAAGCAAGCATTTGAACACATAATAGATGTGCAGTATATTCTGCCATCTTTCTGTGGATAAAGTCTGAATGTTAATTGATATTCATGCTGCTAAGTCGCTTCAGTCATGTCCGACTATGTGCAACCCCATAGACGGCAGCCCACCAGGTTCCCCCATCCCTGGGATTCTCCAGGCAAGAACACTGGAGTGGGTTGCCATTTCCTTCTCCAATGCATGAAAGTGAAAAATGAAAGTGAAGTCGCTCAGTCATGTCCAATTCTTCGCGACCCCATGGATTGCAGCCTACCAAGCTCCTCTGTCTATGGGATTTTCCAGGCAAGAGTACTGGAGTAGAGTGCTGTCGCCTTTTCCAAATTGATATTCAAAGAAGAAAAGAAACAGTGATTAAAACAGAACTCTTTCCACCCAAATCTGTTCCTCTTGTAGTCTTATCCATATGCGTAATTGGTTCAAGCCAGAAACATGACCCCTTTCTGTTTTCCTTTAATCTTACCAGTCCAGAGGCTAAGATCTAAGATCTATCTTCAAATATATATTCTGATGAAACGACTTCTATTTTGCTTTTATCATGTTGGTCCAAAGCTCATCACTTTCAGTCTAGATTATTTTGATAGCTCCTGAGTGATGCCTCCTACTTCCACTTTTGTCTTCATGCTGACCCTTCCTTGCACAGTCATTTGCATGTTCTTTAAAATCTTCCAGTGCCTCCATTATTCTTAGTATGTGCTAAGTTGCTTCTGTTGTGTTTGACTGTTTGCGATCCCATGGACCATTCTCTGCCAGGCTCCCCTGTCCATGAAATTCTCCAGGCAAGAATACTGGAGTGGGTTGCCATGCCCTCCTCCAGAGGATCTTCCTGACCCAGGAATCAAACCCAAGTCTCTAACCTCTTCTGCATTGGCAGGAGAGTTCTTTACCACAAGCAACACCTATAGAATCCACATTTCCTCCCTTAGCTTACCTACTCGCTGACCTCATCTCCTACCACTCTCCTCCCTGTTATATGGGCTCCAGGCACAGTCACCCTATTTCTGTACTTCTAGTCACCAGATTCAAGCTTGTATTTGACAAACTGTTAATACTTGCTGTATCTTCTGTCTGAAATTCTCTATGTTAGGATTATTCCCAAAGCACCCTCCTCTTTGTCATCAGATCTCAGCTTGGAAAACCTTTCCTTAGACCTTTCTTGACTATGATAGCTAAACCTACACATCCTCTCCTAATCATTTTCTGGAACATTCTTCATAGCTTTGAGCATTACCATGCTGTAAAATTATTTTGGTCATTTATTTATAATTTGTTCTCTTTTTAAAGTCACTAGAGCAGTGATCTTGTGTTTCTGTTTTTATTCACTACTGTACCCACAGCACCTGATGTTCAATAAATATTAGGTGAATATTTCCAGACATCTAACAAGGCAGAGATCATCACTACCTTCATGAAGCATATGCTTCTTTAATCAATTATACTCACACATTTACTTTTTTAAAAACATTGTAACTTTTTGAAAAGTGATCAGTTTTGAGGATATATGAAAGTAACTTGGTATTGCTCGTACTTGAATTAAATTTACATTTCTATTTTCACTGATTGATCTCCCTTCCTGCTGATTTCAGTGATTATTCTGCTGAGAGGATAAGCAATGTGTTAGAACAATATAAAGGCTGTCATATTCAGGTCCAGAACTGTCATATTTTATTGATGTTGGCTCCGCAGATAATACTTAATAGAAAACGAAAAGCTCTATAGGTTTCCTACTTTTCAAAATTTGCTTTCAGTGAGTCACAGTGAGAGATCAGAAAGATTTTTAAATAAACCTATTGAACTAATAATATGAAAGCTGAAAAGTGAGGTAATATGTAGTTTTCTTCCTGACTTTGAAATGGTCTTTCATTATTCACAAATAATCTTTCTGAACATTTTGATGTACTTTATGAAAATAGGGTTTGAAATAGTTCTCAAAAATTCAGTTTGGGGGTCTTTCAGAAGTGAACAATAATTTTTTGTTTCACCATTAGCATGTGCTCATTACAGCAATTTAAAATGAATTTTCTGATGTGGTTTTGATTCTTGATAGTTCAATCTGAGGTGAGTTCAAACATGAGGTTTCACATGTTTAATAGTCTTATCTTGCCACAATTTGGTAGAAAACTTAGAGAAATCACTTTAATAACTCATTATTGCTTTAATTTTTATCTTAAATTACACAGAATGTTTAGGTGAAATTTGCCTAAAACTTTGCCTGATTCTTTTGGGGGCATTTTGGTCAAGTCATTGGAATGAAATAATAAAAAATAAAATATAATATTGAATGCATACTAGATGCTAATTCAAGTTCTCACATGCTAGCACTTTAAGGTAAATATTACTTATTAACCTCATTCTTCAGTATAAAAAACAAATTCTTAGGCAGCTAAAATAACTTGTTCAAGGTTATATAACAGTACTTCAGAGTCAAAATTGAATGCAAGATCTTGACAGTTTTGAAAGTTTTTGATGATTCCACAGTGCTAACATCCCTTCTTTGGAACTGGTATCATCTTACATGTTCTTCATGATCAGGTGAAATACTGGTGATGAAAACTAGAGAGCATAGAAAGGGAATCCAAAGTAAGACCATTAAGCTCAAAGACAAATTAATTGGAAAATTCCTAGTCTGGGATACTTATTTCTAATTTGAGATAGCAGAAAGGGTACCTTAGAGATGATCTGCTGCTTCTAATTCAACTTCATTTTGCAAATGATAAGGTTGAGGCACTTATACCTTAGGTACCCTCTGTGACAAAGAGGTGTCTGGGTTAGAACCAGACCTTCTGTCTCTACAGAGAAAAATCTTTCAGCTGCTGAAAGACCACATTCTTCTGTCATGCCAATACTCTTCAACTACCCTTCTTTGTAATACCACTCTATGATGTTTAGGTATATAGCTAGGTTCTTTGAAACACTGCCTCATTTGATTTCTATAACAGATTGTTGGGATAGATATTATAATTCCCATTAACTGTAGTGAGTCCTGGAACTGCTAAATAACTTGGATGGTAAAATAGCTTACCTGTCAATAGCTCAATTGGGAGTCCAACCTAGGTCTTATTTGACATCAAACTCTGCATATAAGTTAAATAACCAGGGTGACAATATACAGCTTTGACATACTCCTTTTCCTATTTGGAACCAGTCTGTTGTTCCATGTCCAGTTCTAACTGTTGCTTCCTGACCTGCATATAGGTTTCTCAAGAGGCAGGTCAGGTGGTATGGTATTCCCATCTCTTTCAGAATTTTCCACAGTCAAAGGCTTTGGCATAGTCAATAAAGCAGAAATAGGTGTTTTTCTGGAACTCTCTTGCTTTTTCCATGATCCAGCGGATGTTGGCAATTTGATCTCTGGTTCCTCTGCCTTTTCTAAAACCAGCTTGAACACCACGAAGTTCATGGTTCACGTATTGCTGAAGCCTGGCTTGGAGAATTTTGAGCATTACTTAACTAGCATGTGAGATGAGTGCAATTGTGCGGTAGTTTGAGCATTCTTTGGCATTGCCTTTCTTTGGGATTTAGTTAGTTCTGTTTCTATTGAAACTGACTTAACAGTTTGAATTTCACTAATAGAGTCCTCTACTCTTGGACTTAAGGATAGATATAAAATGCATATTTGTACTCTGAATAGGAATACTATCTTTAGAATTAGTGCTCAAGGACAGCTAATTGGTAAACTGTGTTACAAGCTCTGCTGTTTCTTTTGGAAACAAAGATTCCATTGATAAGAATGAGGATGATATTGGTGATGATGACGATGGAGATGATATTGGTGGTGAGATAATCCTACTGGCAGTGTGTCTGAGTACTTTCAGTTTCTTATATAATTCTTACAACAAGTCCATGCAACAAGCTCTGTTATCTTTATTATAAGATGAGGAAACTAAGACCGTTTAACTTCACATTACTGTTCACTCTTGGTGTATACACTCAATGGATTTTAATAAATGCATAATTATGTATATCTATCATTGTCATGCAGAATATTTTCACCACCATTAAAATGTTCTGTGTTCCATCTATTCATCCTTCCTCCAACACCAGCCACCGCCACTGGCAACCACTGATCTTTTTACTGTCTCTATAGTTTTTACGTTTTCTAGAATGTCATGAATTTGGAATCATATATTATGTAGCTTCTTCAAACTGGCTTTTTTCTCTAAATAGTATGCATTTTTGTTTCTTCCATGTCTTTTCATGACCTGTTAGCTTAATTACTTTTAGTGCTATATAATATTTCACTGTCTGTATGTATCACAGTTTGCTTAGTCACTCACCTACTGAAGGACATCTTTATTGTTTCCGAGTTTTTGCAATGAAGAATTAAACTGCTATAATCATCCATGTTCAGGGTTTTGTATGAATATGAATTTTCAACTCCTTTGGGTGAATACGAAGGTGTAGGATTGCTGGGTTTTCTGGTGAGAATATGTTTGGCTTTGTAAGAAACTGCCAAACTGTCCTCCAAATGGCTGCACCACTTTGCATTTCCACCAGCAGTGAATGAGAGTTTCTGTCGCTCTTTTGCAGCATTTGATGTCAGTATTCTGAATTTTGGTCATACTAATAGGTGTGTAATGATATCTCAATTTTGTTTTAATTTGCCTTTCCCTGAAGATATATAATGTGAAACATTTTTTCATACGCTTATTAACCATTTGCATATCTTCTCTGGTGAAGATCTATTTAAGTCTTTGGCCCATTTTTAATTGGGTTGTTTATCTTCTTATTGCTGAGTTTTAAGAGTTCCTTATATATTTTGGGTAATAGTCCTTTATAATAGGTGTGTTTTGTAAATATTTTCTCCCAGTCTATGTCTTCTCTTTCTCCTAACAGTGTCTTTTCTAGAGAAGTTTTCAATTTTAATAAAGTCCAGCTTATCAATTACTTCTTTCATGGGTTGAAGCTTTGGTGTTGTATCTAAAAGGCCATTGCGATATTCAAAGAATTAATCTAGAATTCCTTTACATTATCTTCTACATTTATAGTTTTTTACCCTGGTAGCTCAGAGGTTAAAGCATCTGCCTGCAATGTGGGAGACCTGGGTTCGATCCCTGGGTTGGGAAGATCCCCTGGAGAAGGAAATGGCAACCCACTCCAGTATTCTTGCCTGGAGAATCCCATGGATGGAGGAGCCTGGTGGGCTACAGTTCACGGGGTTGCAAAGAGTTGGACACAACTAAGTGACTTCACTCACTCACTCACTTTATATTTAGTTTTGTAATCCATTTTGAGTTAATTTTTGTGAAGGATATAGAGTCTGTGTCTATTTCTTTTGTCCTTTTTTTTCTTTTTTTTTGCATGTGATGCCCGATTTTATAACATGGTTTGTTGAAAAGACCCTCTTTTCTCACTTAGTTTACTTTTGCTTCTTTGTCACGATCAGTTGACTATATTTATGTGGGTCTGTTTCTAATTCTTTATTTTGTTCCACCAATCATCTATCTATTCTTTTGACAATATTGCGCTGTCTGGATTAGTGCAACTTTATAGTCATGAAGTTAGGTAGTGTCAACCCCCTGGCTTTGTTCTTCTCTTTCAATAGTGTGTTAGCTATTCTGGATCTTTTTTCTGTCCATACAGATTTTTGACTCAATTTGTATCCATAAAATAAATGATTGGCATTTTGATTGGAATTGCATTGAATGTATAGATCAATTTGGGAAGGACTAATATCTTGATAGTATTAAGTCTTCCTGCCAGTGAACATGAAATATCTGTTCATTTTTAAGTTCTTTTTAATTTCTTTATCAGAGCTTCATAATTTTCCTTGTATAGATTTCATATTTTGTTATTATATTTACACCTAAGTATTTCATGTTTGGTGGTGTTAAGGTAAGTGGTATTGCATTTTAAATTTCAAATTATGCTGGTATATAGGAAATTATTAACTTTTGTATGTTAACCTTGTAACCTGAAATCTTGCTATAATTGGTTGTTAGTTCCAGGAGTTTTTTAATTGATTAGTTTTGGATTTTCTACATAGACAGTCATATTATCTGCAAAGACAGTTTTACATCTTTCTTCCCAGTTTGTACACCTTTTATTTCCTTTTCTTGCCTTATTGAATTAGCGATAACTTCCAGTATGTTGAAAAGGAGTGGTGAGAGGTGACATCCTTGACTTGCACCTGATCTGAATGGGAAAGCCTTGAATTTCTCACATTAAGTATGCTGTTAGTTCTGGGGTTCTGTAGATATTCTTTATTAAGTTGAAGAAGTCCCCATCTATTCCTAGTTTACTGAAAGAGATTTTTTATTTTTTTAATCATGAATGGGAGTTGGATTTTGTCAAATGCTTTTTCTGCTTCTATTGATATGATCATGTGATTTTTTCTTTTTAGTCTATTGATATGATAGATTATATTACTTGATTTCAAATGTTGAGCCATTCTTGCCACATCTTTCTCTTTTAGCCATTCTGCAATAAAGTCCTCTTGGATTGTGTAAGAGATAACGTGGTTTCTAGGAAACTCTAGTCTATCCCAAACAGAAAGAATTATTTTGTACAATGTCTAAAAGACCACTACTCATGGTTCAAAATGCTTTTGATGATGAAAGTTTAGAATCTCAGTACATAATACATTGATCTTGAGACATTGACCCTTTGGGTTATTTTCAACATAATTTACCTCATTACATCTCTAGCCATACTACTGGGAGTCATAAAAAATAATTTGGATGAGAGCCTTACAGTTATTTGTCTACAGTCATTAAACTAATATAAAAACTTTATCAGAATTCCCTGGCAGTTCAGTGGTTAGAACTAGATGCTGTCACTGCCAGGGCCTCGGTTAGATCCCTGGTTAGTGAACTAAGTTGCTGTGTTGCCAAAAGAAGATATAAACATTCTCTCCTACTCCTCTGTCTCTGTTTCTCTATCTTAGTCTCTCTCTGATATGTACATCTATATCTCCTAGTGACTATATGGATCACAATAAACTGTGGAAAATTCTGAAAGAGATGGGAATACCAGACCACCTGATCTGCCTCTTGAGAAATCTGTATGCAGGTCAGGAAGCAACAGTTAGAACTGGACATGGAACAACAGACTGGTTCCAAATAGGAAAAGGAGTACGTCAAGGCTGTATATTGTCACCCTGCTTATTTAACTTATATGCAGAGTACATCATGAGAAACGCTGGACTGAAAGAAACACAAACTGGAATCAAGATTGCTGGGAGAAATATCAATAACCTCAGATGTGTAGATGACACCACCCTTATGGCAGAAAGTGAAGAGGAACTCAAAAGCCTCTTTCACTTGAAAGTGAAAGTGGAGAGTGAAAAAGTTGGCTTAAAGCTCAACATTCAGAAAACGAAGATCATGGCATCTGGTCCCATCACTTCATGGCAGATAGATGGGGAAACAGTGGAAACAGTGTCAGACTTTATTTTTCTGGGCTCCAAAATCACTGCAGATGGTGACTGCAGCCATGAAATTAAAAGACGCTTACTCCTTGGAAGGAAAGTTATGACCAACCTAGATAGCATATTCAAAAGCAGAGACACTACCTTGCCAACAAAGGTTTGTCTAGTCAAGGCTATGGTTTTTCCTGTGGTCATGTATGGATGTGAGAGTTGGACTGTGAAGAAGGCTGAGCACCGAAGAATTGATGCTTTTGAACTGTGGTGTTGGAGAAGACTCTTGCGAGTCCCTTGGACTGCAAGGAGATCCAACCAGTCCATTCTGAAGGAGATCAGCCCTGGGATTTCTTTGGGAGGAATGATGCTAAGGCTGAAACTCCAGTACTTTGGCCACCTCATGCGAAGAGTTGACTCATTGGAAAAGACTCTGATGCTGGGAGGGATTGGAGGCAAGAGGAGAAGGGGACGACAGAGGATGAGATGGCTGGATGGCATCACTGACTTGATGGATGTGAGTCTGAGTGAACTCCGGAGTTGGTGATGGACAGGGAGGCCTGGCGTGCTGTGATTCATGGGGTCACAAAGAGTCAGACACGACTGAGTGACTGATCTGATCTGATTGTATATATAAAGTATAATATATATATAGATATATGAATGTATAATACATAATCAGTTTGTCAGATTCTAATGTATATAGACAAGTACAACTTATCTACAACTTAGGATTCTTCTCTTTCTCTGATCACTGTTTTATTTTGTGTCAACATAATCCATAATTGTTCACTTCAGGAGTTTTTAAATTAAAGTACCTAAGTTAATGTCCACAATTTGCAGCTGAACTTCATGAAATGAGTATTGAGTACAAACTTTATCCTTGACTTCAGCTGCTTTAATATGCCTATTTTCTTATTGCTTTATCTTTATTTTCCTCTATTTTTGGCATTTTAAAAGTCACCTTAAAACCCTTTTGAAATAAACATGCATAAATGATAAAACGCATTTACACTAGAATTCAGATTTACATTTCACATTATTATCTATCAACTATTTAGAGATACATTTAAAACCCTTAACTTGAAAATAATCACCTTTCCTGAATAAGCAAAAAGAATGTTCATTGTACTTATTTTGTTGTCTGTTTCTAGCCACAAGAGATTATGAAATGTGGGGGGACAGAATTGGTTTTTCATTTAAAAAATAATTTGCAGGGCTAAAAACTGTGTGTTGTATTAGTTTTTCTAAATCTGTTTAGGTCTACTTAAAATGAAATAATTTTTCACCTTTATGTTGAAAAGTTAGATATAATGTCTGAAAGCATTTATAAGAAAAAATTTAATTTTCCTTACCAATATAGAGGGCAGCAATATATAAGCAGTAAATGTTTCATAATTTAGGCAGAAGAGCTAAAGGCTATTTTCCATTTCAACTAGAAGTTACAAACAGTTAGATTTTCCCTAAGGAGCTAATTATTTGCTGAGATTACTGTGGTAGCAGATTTTATAAGTTCAAGATCTCTGTAAATAGCAATAAAAAAACCTATAGATGTCATTTAAATGCAACACTGAAATTATATAGTATAGTTTGTTTTTTTTTAATGACCAAATATATAAATAATTAGTATAACTATAAAGGTTTATTTAATTTAAAAATTTTATAGTCTTTATCAGGTAGTATTTGATAATTTTCTGATCCTCTAGCTCCTTGGCCAATTGTGAAAAAGATAATAACATTTTACAATTTTCCAGTTGACATATAAAGTCCATAAATCTTTCAGAAAATGACATCTTTATCCAAATAAAGATAATAACAGTTGTAGTTATGATCTCCATAATACAAAGTATATTGACAACTTCTCAAAATACTACCTTTGGGATTATTCCATGGTATCATATGTATTTTCCTGAGGCACTTATATCTTTCTGGACTATGTGTCCTGGTAGTGGACATCTCTGTTTCTTGCCCCTCAGAACAGCATCCATTGTCTCTTCTGGTAAGAAAACAGATTGTTTACCAGAAAAACAAACAACCCAATCAAAAAATGGGAAAAACACCTAAACAGACATTTCTCCAAAGAAGACATACAGATGGCTAATAACACATGAAAAGATCCTCAACATCACTCATTATTAGAGAAGTGCAAATCAAAACTACGATGAGATATCACCTCATACTGGTCAGAATTGCCATCATCAAAAAGTCTATAAACAGTAGGAGAGGGTGTGAGGAAAAGGGAACACTATTGCACTGTTGGTGGGAATGTAAATTCATACAGCTACTATGGAAAACAGTATGGAGATTCCTTAAAAAACTAGGAATAAAACCACCATATGACCCAGCAATCCCACTCCTAGGCATATACCTGAGGAACCAAATTTGAAAAAGACATGTGTATCCCATTGTTCATTGCAGCACTATTTACAATAGCTAGAATATGGAAGCAACCTAGATGTCCATCAACAGATGAATGGATAAAGAAGCTGTGGTACATATACGCAATGGAATATTACTCAGCCATAAAAAGGAATGCATTTGAGTCAGTTCTAATGAGGTGGATGAACCTAGAGCCTATTATACAGAGTGAAGTGAGTCAGAAAGAGAAAGATAAGTATCATATACTAACACATATACAGAATCTAGAAAAATAATACTGAAGAATTTATTTTCAGGGCAGCAATGAGAAACGGACATATAGAATAGACTTATGGACATGGGGAGAGGGTAGAAGAGGGTGAGATGTATGGAGAGAGTAACATGGAAGCTTATATTACCATATGTAAAATAGATAGCCAACAGGAATTTTCTGTATGGCTCAGGAAACTGGAACAGGGGTTCTGTATCAACCTAGAAGGGTGGGATGGGGAGGGAGATGGGAGGGAGGTTCAAAAGGGAGGAGATATATGTGTACCTATGGCTGATTCATGTTGAGGTTTGACAGAAAACAACAAAATTCTGTAAAGCAATTATCCTTCAATTAAAAAATGAATAAATTAAAAAAAAAAAAGAAAACAGATTGTTGTGTAGGAGGAGACTATTGCTGCCTCCCAGTCAACGTGTATGCTTTGGGCAGTCCTGAGTCCACCTTGTGACTCTAAAGCGCATGAAAATCCAGATTGGACCAAAGAAAAAACTCACATGCTATGTCAGGCATGGATGCATGATCTAAATCAGGTCATGATTAGGGACCATCAGTATGGAACTTCTGGAAAGAGTTGTTTTCTTTCCACTAGATTGCTAGGATGAAAGAGTAAGTGGGAAGCTTCTGTTGCTCATACTTGCCACAGTACGGATTGAGCCTTTCTGAGAGCACTGTGACAACAGAGCCCTAAAATGGAAAAGGATGTCCTGATAATCTTTTTGATCCCCTAGATCTAGCTATGCCTATAGCCAGATTTCCAGTTGAGCCACCATTTTACCTTATTTTTCTTAAACCAGTTTGAATGATAGTGGTGTCTTTAACCAAAAAGACTAGAAGATTCAGATTGAATCTTCCATAGTCCACTATATATTGTGAGTTATAGTAGATGATTTAAGAATAAGATAGCTTTACTAAGGTCCAGAGGGAATCATTGAGGCAATTAGCCTGAAAATTTAAAGGAAAATATCCTTAATTACTTATCTATTTCCCACTGAACTCTTTGCATGTTTAAAGTTATAAACAACCAAACAATATAACAATGACTAATGTTAATCTTGAGCAGACAAAAGAGGAAGAACAGCAAGATAAAGCATAAAGAACACTAGGTAAAGAGTGGGAAAATAAATTCTGCTGGGCAGGTTTAAATGTAAATATTCAAAAAGAATAAAGAGGAACTCTAATGGGGAGCTAGCTTTAATACACAAAAGTCTGGATCAGTAGACGTCCCAAGCCTACTTTGCTAAGCTTTTAGTTCCTCTCTGTTCTCCTTAATATATTTTTACATCTAAATGATATCTTAATTATTTTTAATCATCAGCATGACTTCCTACAGACTTTTTTGTTTTAAATCATTTTTACAATATACTTGGTGATGAGAATTAGTAATTTACTTAGAGCTGGGATTGCCCCTATCTTTGCTATACAGGATTTATATAATTTGGGGGTTATCTATAATTATGTCTTAATGTTATGGAAGGCACATAAGGAGTCTCAATGATATCTTTGTTTGACCTAGAGAAATTGGGAGTATCTGGATTCATCTGGGAACATTTTCTCAATTATAAGTGGATAGAACTATAACAGTGTCAATCTTCTACAAGATAAGATCATTAGATGTTTGAAAAGAGGTGTCAAAATCTCCCCTCTATGTCTCTCTTGATAATTGGCCCCTCTGCTTTTTAATGGAATGTGGTTTATGAAGTTTATAGACGGGGAAAGAACTGGGAGTGGGTTGGAAAAGATGTTACTATATGTAAGGGAATTTAATATATATTATATATAATATGTATATTTTTATCTATCTATACATTTGTGTACCTACAGTAAAAAGGTGTGTTTGTGTGTGTGTATTGTGTATTACTCCCTTGGATAGAGTTTGTGATCTGACCTTGTCTACCCATGTACAATAGTATAAAGAAAATCTTTGAAGTTCCTGATAGCTATATGTGCCCCTTTTTTGTTGTTGTTCTAGTGACCTCTTCGATGTCAAAACTACTGAGCAGTGCCTGTTATTGGTAGCAGGTTCTATTCCTTGCTTTTTCTTTTTCTTTCTTTCTTTTTTTAAGCTAACTGGCTATATGACCTTGGGCAAAGTACCTTATTTATCTGTATATTTGCTTCAGAGATGTTTTCTGTAAATTTTTCATTCTCTGAGGATTTTTTTTAGGTCATTCTAATATTAACACCAGAAGTATTTGTGGCTGAAAAGCATGAGTAGTCATATTATTTCAGTTTCTTTAGCATTTTTCTCTTGCTTAATTATCTAATGTTGCTCTTCATATCCTTGGGGAACGCAGCATACTTCATTAATATGGACAGTTTAACAAGAGAGAAAACTGGATAATGAATCTATCATTCTGTGTGTTTATCAAGTAACATTCCAGTGTGTCATAGTGCCCTTTTTAGACATTTTGTTTATCTTTGATACACATTGTTCTTCACACAAATCCCACCTTGAGTTCGCTCACCTTGATGTTCTCCAAATTTGAACAGTAATAGGTCCCTTTAATGTTGCCACTTATTATAGAGATAGACCAGTTCCTGACAATAACCTATACAGATTAGTGACATATTTGAAAATAACATAGTGTTTCCTAGAAGAGTACTGTCTTCTGGATACATCACTGATTTTTTCCCCCTCCCACCATTCTGTTTTTAATCAAGTATACTGCAGATTTCTTATCAATATTATCAGAGACATGTGAGAAACCCAGCATTTTTTATGGAATATTTGTGTTGACTCTCTTCAAAAATGCAAGGGAAAAAAGAGATTCTGTACCTTCACACAGTCTTTCAAACAGAGTTAGAATACTAAAAAGTTGTTGCACAATTAAATGTTCTAGCTTTATCAACATTAATATTAATTAATAATCTTCAATATCAAAAAAGAAGATACACTTTCAAAATTAGTGTCACTGAATTAGACTCATAAATTAGTAATTATTAATATTATGACTTCAAGGTTATGAATGATACATATTTAAGGACAATTAATGAACAGAATCCTTCTGTGTATTTTATGCAAGTGTTAATATTAACTAGGATAATCCATCCTCTGTAGTAGACCTTAGCTTCATCAACATTTACTTTATGCAAAGTGGGACCTTATTGAATTCCTGCATTTTATATATGATGAAACTGACCAAAGGGTAAATGATTTGGTTAAAATCATATGGTGATGGAGGTAAGATAAGCTCACAGATTTCCTAATGATGACTTTTTTATTGAAAACTGAACTACAAATGAAGATCAGTTCTTCCCATTCTTGGAACATTTTTAAATAGGTGTTTTTGGAGTCTCTCTTATTTAGTGTTTCAGTGACAAGTTGAAAACAATAGTCTCTAATTCAAAGACACAAAGATCAGTTTGTAACTAGGTTAGCAGAGATACCAGTCTAGGCTAGGTATTAGGGTTTTTTTCTTTAATATCGAAAGTTTTGGTGTTCAAAAATGAAATAGTCTTTAGCTCTTTTTGTTTTTATTCTGTATACTTGGGAAAGTTGCTCATATTTCTTCAGGTTTATAAAGACTGACAACTATTTTAATGGTTTTACATAAATGAAATAACAAGGAACCCGGGGGTGAATCTTTCAAAAAATGATTATAATATACAGACATAAAAATATGATTTAAATGCATCTTTTCTAGTGCTGTTGGTTTATATTGTGAATATTGCTAATTTAATTAGTACTTTATAGCTGGTGAATTCAGTACAATGTTTAAAATCATTTTTTTTACTTTATGTGAATATCTGTGCCTGTGTGTTTTTACAGGATCTGTCTATGGTAAAGAAACTAATATGTATTCTAAAAGTTCATAAACATATTAAAAAGTGAAAATATATAACTCAGTGAATTCCACAAAGTGAACATACCCATTGCACCAATGCTTAGATCAGAATAAAACTTTATCAGAACTCTTGAAACCCTCTTCATATATGATAATCATGATGGTATGATCATTCACCTAGAGACAGACATCCTGGAATGTGAAGTCAAGTGGGTCTTAGGAAGCATCACTATGAACTAAGCTAGTGGAGGTGAGGGAATTCCAGTTGAGATATTCCAAATCCTAAAAGATGATGCTGTGAAAGTGCTGCACTCAATATGCCAGCAAATTTGGAAAACTCAGCAGTGGCCATAGGACTGGAAAAGTTCAGTTTTCATTCCAATCCCAA
>NW_011494766.1:839802-840208 GCF_000754665.1 Bison bison bison | reverse complement strand
TGAACCATGAACTTCCAGATGTTCAAGCTGGTTTTAGAAAAGGCAGAGGAACCAGAGATCAAATTGCCAGCATCTGTTGGACAATCGAAAAAGCAAGAGAGTTTCAGAAAAACATCTGTTTCTGCTTTATTGACTATGCCAAAGCCTTTGACTGTGTGGATCACAACAAACTGTGGAAAATTCTGAAAGAGATGGGAATACCAGACCATCTAACCTGCCTCTTGAGAAATCTCTATGCAGATCAGGAAGCAACAGTTAGAACTGGTCATGGAACAACAGACTGATTCCAAATAGGAAAAGGAATATGTTAAGGCTGTATATTGTCACTATGCTTATTTAACTTATATGCAGAGTACATCATGAGAAATGCTGGGCTGGATGAAGCACAAGCTGGAATCAAGATTGC
>NW_011494766.1:821363-839702 GCF_000754665.1 Bison bison bison | reverse complement strand
AAAAAGTTGGCTTAAAGCTCAGCATTCAGAAAATGAAGATCATGGCATCTGGTCCCATCACTTCATGGCACATAGATGGGGAAACAGTGGAAACAGTGGTAGTTTATTTTGGGGGGCTCCAAAATCACTGCAGATAGTGATTGTAGCCGTGAAATTAAAAGACGCTTACTCCTTGGAAGGAAAGTTATGACCAATCTAAAAAGCATATTAAAAAGCAGAGACATTACTTTGCCAGCGAAGGTCCATCTAGTCAAGGCTATGGTTTTTCCAGTAGTCATGTCTGGTTGTGAGAGTTGGACTGTGAAGAAAGCTGAGTGCTGAAGAATTGTTGGTTTTGAACCTTGGTGTTGGAGAAGATTCTTCGGAGTCCCTTGGACTGCAAGGAGATCCAACCAGTCTATCCTAAATGAGATCAATCCTGGGTGTTCATTAGAAGGACTGATGCTAAAGCTGAAACTCCAATACTTTGGCCACCTGTTGAGAAGAACTGACTCATTTGAAAAGACCCTGATGCTGAGAAAGATTGAAGGTGGGAGGAGAAGGGGATGACAGAGGATGAGATGGTTGGACAGCATCACCAACTCAATGGACAAGAGTTTGAGTAATTCCAGGAGCTGGTGATGGACAGGGAGGCCTGGCATGCTGCAGTCCATAGGGTCGCAAAGAGTCTGACACAATTGAGCGGCTGAACTGAACTGAACTGATACCCAGAATCAACATTTCTCCTGGCTGCTATAATCATGAATTATTTTTGAATGGTTTTGAACTTTAAATGAATGGAGTCATGTCCAAGGTACCCTTTTGTGAACGGTCCATTCATTTATATTATATTTGTGAAGTTCATCCATATTGTCACACATGGTTGTAACTTGTTCATTTTCACTGTTGTATATTCTATCTCATAAATATACCACAATTTATTTATCTGTTTTATTGTTGATGGACATTTAGGTTGTTTAGCTACATAAATATTGTGCTATGCCCACCATCTACAGGCTTTTTGGTGCACAAATATGTATGCATTTTTTGGGATAAATACATAAAAATGACATTATTGGTTCAAGTGTATTTGTATGTTCTGTTTTTATAAATACTGCTGAACAGTTTTCCAAAGCTGTATTTAATAACAGTGTGAAGATGATAGTTGTTCCTCAATTTCTCAATCCTTGGCATTGTCATCCTTTTAAGTATTACCTTTCTAGTAGTTATAATATTATTTCATTGTGGTTTAAATTTGCATTTATTTGATAACTAAAAAGTTCAGCACTTTTCAAACATTTATTGAACATGCAGGTATATTCTTTTCAAAGTTCTTATTCAACTTTTGTGCTCATTTTTTTTTCTGTTTTATTCAGTTCAGTTAAATTCAGTTCAGTCACTCAGTCATGTCCGACTCTTTGCAACCCCATGAATCACAGCACGCCAGGCCTCCCTGTCCATCACCAACTCCCAGAGTCCACCCAAATCCATGTCCATTGAGTCACTGATGCCATCCAACAATCTCATCCTCTGTCGTCCCCTTCTCTTCCTGCCCTCAATCTTTTCCAGAATCAGGGTCTTTTCCAATGAGTCAGCTCTTCGCATCAGGTGGCCAAAGTACTGGAGTTTCAGCTTCAGCATCAGTCCTTCCAATGAACACCCAGGACTGATCTCCTTTAGGATGGACTGGTTGGATGTCCTTGCCATCCAAGGGACTCTCAAGAGTCTTCTCCAATACCACAGTTCAAAAGCTTCAATTCTTTGGCTCTCAGCTTTCTTTATAGTCCAACATTCACAACCAGACATGACTACTGGAAAAACTATAGCCTTGACTAGACGGACCTCTGTTGGCAAAGTAATGTCTCTGCTTTTTAATATGCTGTTTACGTTGGTCATAACTTTCCTTCCAAGGAGTAAGCGTCTTTTAATTTCATGGCTGCAATCACCATCTGCAGTGATTTTGGAGTCCCAAAAACAAAGTCTGGCACTGTTTCCACTGTTTCCCCATCTATTTCCCATGAAGTGATGGGACCAGATGCCATGACCTTAGTTTTCTGAATGTTGAGCTTTAAGCCAACTTTTTCACTCTCCTCTTTTACTTTCATCAAGAGGCTTTTGAGTTCCTCTTCACTTTCTGCCATAAGGGTGGTGTCATCTGCATATCTGGGATTATTGATAATTCTCCCAGCAATCTTGATTCCAGCTTGCACTTCCTCCAGCCCAGCTTTTCTCATGATGTACTCTGCATATAAGTTAAATTAGCAGGGTGACTATTATACAGCCTTGACATATTCCTTTTCCTATTTGGAACCAGTCTGTTGTTCCATGTCCAGTTCTAACTGTTGCTTCCTGACCTGCATATAGGTTTCTCAAGAGGCAGGTCAGGTGGTCTGGTATTCCCATCTCTTTCAGAATTTTCCACAGTTTATTGTGATCCACACAGTCAAAGGCTTTGGCATAGTCAATAAAACAGAAATAGATGTTTTTCTGAAACTGTCTTGCTTTTTCAATTGTCCAGAAGATGTTAGCAATTTGAACTCTGGCTTCTCTTCCTTTTCTAAAACCAGCTTGAACATCTGGAAGTTCATGGTTCACGTATTGCTGAAGCCTGGCTTGGAGAATTTTGAGCATTACTTTACTAGCATGTGAGATGAGTGCAACTGTGCGGTAGTTTCAGCGTTCTTTGGCATTGCCTTTCTTTGGGATTGGAATGAAAACTGACATTTTCCAGTCCTGTGGCCACTGCTGAGTTTTCCAAATTTGCTGGCATATTGAGTGCAGCACTTTCACAGCATCATCTTTCAGGATTTGGAATATCTCAACTGGAATTTCATCACCTCCACTAGCTTTGTTCATAGTGATGCTTCCTAAGGCCCACTTGACTTCACATTCCAGGATGTCTGGCTCTAGGTCAGTGATCACACCATCATGATTATCTGGGTCGTGAAGATCTTTTTTGTACAGTTCTTCTGTGTATTCTTGCCACCTCTTCTTAATATCTTCTGCTTCTGTTAGGTCCGTACCATTTCTGTCCTTTATGGAGACCATCTTTGCATGAAATATTCCCTTGGTATCTCTAATTTTCTTGAAGGGATCTTTAGTCTTTCCCATTCTATTGTTTTCCTCTATTTCTTTGCATTAATAGCTGAGGAAGGCTTTTTATCTCTCCTTGCTATTCTTTGGAACTATGCATTCAAATGGGTATATCTTTCTTTTTCTCCTTTGCTTTTCACTTCCCTTTTTTCACAACTCAGACAGCCATTTTGCTTTTTTGCATTTCTTTTTCTTGGGGATGGTCTTGAATCCTGTCTCCTGTACAATATCACGAACCTCCATCTCTTGTTCATCAGGCACTCTATCAGATCTAATCCCTTAAATTTATTTCTCACTTCCACTGTGTAGTCATAAGGGATTTGATTGAGGTCATACCTGAATAGTCTAGTGGTTTTCCCTACTTTCTTCAATCTAAGTCTGAATTTGGCAATAAGGAGTTCATGATCTGAGCCACAGTCAGCTCCTGGTCTTGTTTTTTCTGATTGTGTTGAGCTTCTCCATCTTTGGCTGCAAAGAATATAATCAATCTGATTTCAGTGTCAACCATCTGGTGATGTCCATGTGTAGAGTCTTCTCTTGTGTTGTTGGAAGAGGGTGTTTGCTATGACCAGTGCATTCTCTTGACAGAACTCCATTAGCCTTTGCCCTTCTTCATTCTGTACTCCAAGGCCAAATTTGCCTGTTACCCTAGGTGTTTCTTGACTTCTTACTTTTGCATTCCAGTCCCCTATAATGAAAAGAACATCTTTTTGGGGTGTTAGTTTTAGAAGATCTTGTAGGCCTTCATAGAACTGTTCAACTTCAGCTTCTTCAGCATTACTGGTTAGGGCATAGACTTGGATTACTGTGATATTGAATGGTTTGCCTTGGAAACGAACAGAGATCATTCTGTCGTTTTTTATATTGCACCCAAGTAGGGCATTTCAGACTCTTTTGTTGACTATTATGGTAACTCCATTTCTTCTAAGGGATTCCTGCCCACAGTAGTAGACATAATGGTCATCTGAGTTAAATTCACCCATTCCAGTCCATCTGAGTTTGCCAATTCCTAGAATGTTGATGTTCACTCTTGTTATCTCCTGTTTGACCACATCCAATTTGCCTTGATTCATGGACCTAACATTCCAGGTTCCTATGCAATATTGCTCTTTAAGTCACATCCACAACTGGGTGTTGTTTTTGCTTTGGCTCCATCCCTTCATTCTTTCTGTTTTATTACTATCATTATTTTTTTTGCAGAAGACCTTTTATATATGCTCTCTAAAAATTTTACATATATTACAAATAACATTTCATGTTCTGTGGCTTACCTTATAAATACTTCTTTAATGAACGGAGGTGCTTAATTGTAATGTAGTTTACTTCATCAATCTTTTCCTTTACAGTTAGTGCTTCCTGTGTCCTGTTTAGAAAATCTTTGACTACTCTAAAGCTACAAAAATATTTTCCAGTGATATATCCTAGATCTCTATGGTGCATCTTTTGTATTTAGATCTACAGTTATATCAAGTAATCACATATGTGTGAGACACAGTTCCTATTGTCTTTTGTTGGTATATCTGTTTGTCCTTAGACCAAAATATGCTATCTTAATTACTGTCATTTTTCATAGATCTTCATGTCTGGTAGTATAAGTCCTCCAGCTTTGTATTCTTCAAGTTATTCCTGGAGGGAGAATTCTGGGAAGGTGGCAGAGTAGGAAGCATCAAGAATCTGTCTCCCAACCTAGACAATAATACTAGTTGAATCTGTCTGATGTAACTATTTTGGAACACTAGGGTGTACTGAAGGCTTGTATCCTTCAGGGTATGACTTGAATAATAAATTGTGGCTAATTTTGGTCCATTTCAGCTCTTAGCACAGTTGCAGCTACACATCCTCCACCCTTAGTCCTGTAGCAGGCAGCTATGCAAGTGTTCCTAGAGCAACCTGCCCACAGCTTTCAGGAGCCAGAGTGAGCAAAAAGCACCTGGGAATCTGTACTCTGCTGCTTCTGATCACAGAGGTGCAGACAAAGGGGTAAGTGACCACTGTTGCTGTACCTCTCCTCATTGTTGCAACGCCTCCGCTTCTGAATGAAGTGACTCCCAGGGCGTTTTAGGGCCCTTCCTCCTTCCATCTTTCTTTTTTATTTTTTTTTTGTAATTTTATTTTATTTTTAAAATTTATTTTTTAATTGAAGGATAATTGCTTTATAAAATTTTATTGTTTTCTGTCAAACCTCAGTATGAATCAATCATAGGTATACTTATATCCCCTCTCTTTTGAACCTCCCTCCCATCTCCCGCCCCATCCCACCCCTCTAGATTGATACAAAGCCCCTGTTTGAGTGTCCTGAAGCATACAGCAAATTCCCTTTGGAATTTTAACATATGGTATTGTAAGTTTCCATGTTACTCTTTCCATACATCTCACCCTCTCCTCCTCTCTCCCCATGTCCATAAGTCTATTCTCTATGTCTGTTTCTCCATTACTGCCCTGTACATAAATTCTTCAGTACCATTTTTCTAGATTCCATATATATGCATTAGAATATTATATTTATCTTTCTCCTGACTCACTTCACTCTGTATAATGGGTTCTAGGTACATCCACCTCATCAGAACTGACTCCAATGTGTTCTGTTAATGGCTGAGTAATATTCCCTTGTGTACCACAACTTCTTTATCCATTCAGCTGTTGAATGACATCTAGGTTGCTTCCATGTTCTAGCTATTGTCAATAATGCTGCAGTGAACAATGGGATACATGTGTCTTATTCAATTTTGGTTTCCTCAGGGTATATGCCTAGGAGTGGGATTACTGGGTCATATTGTGATTCTATTCCTAGTATTTTTTTAAGGAATCTCCATACTGTCTTCCATAGTGGCTATATCAAGTTACATTCCCACCAACAGTGCAAGAGCATTCCTTTTTCTCCACACCCTCTCCAGTATTTATTGTTTGTAGACTTTTTGATGATGGCCATTCTGATCAGTGTGAGGTGATATCTCATTATAGTTTTGATTGGCATTTCTCTAATAATGCACAATATTGAGCATCTTTTCATGTGTTATTAGCCATCTGTATGTCTTCTTTGGAGAAATGTCTAAGTCTTTTTCCCACTTTTTGATTGAGTTGTTTGTTCTTCTGGCATTGAGTTGTATGAACTGCTTGTATATTTTGGAGACTAATCCTTTGTCAGTTATTTCATTTGCTATTATTTTCTCCCATTCTGAGGGTTGTCTTTTCATCTTGCTTATAGTTTCCTTTGCTGTGCAAGAGCTTTTACATTTAATCAGGTCCCGCTTGTTTACTTTTGTTTTTGTTTCCATTACTCTAGGAGGGCATAGAGGATCTTGCTCTGATTTATGTCATCGAGTGTTCTGCCTATGTTTTCCTCTAAGAGTTTTATAGTTTGTGGTCTTAAATTTAGGTCTTTAATCCATTTTGAGTTTATCTTTGTGTATGGTGTTAGGAAGTGTTCTAATTTCATTCTTTTGCATATAGCTGTCCAGTTTTCCCAGCACCATTTATTGAAGAGGCTGTCTTTGCCCCATTGTATATTCTTGCCTCCTTTGTCAAAAATAAGGTACCCATAGGTGCATGGGTTTATTTCTGGACTTGCTATCTTTTTCTATTTGTCTATATTTCTGTTTTTGTGCCAGTATCATACTGTCTTGATGACTGAAGCTTTGTAGTATAATCTGATCAGGAAGGTTGATTCCTCCAACTCCATTTTCCTTTCACAAGACTGCTTTGGCTATTTGGAGTCTTTTGTGTTTCCATATAAATTTTGAGACTTTTTCTTCTGGTAATGTGATCACATTGAATCTGTAGATTGTGTTTGGTAGTGTAGTCATTTTCACAGTATTGATTCTTCCTACCCAGGAATCTGGCATCTGTTTATGTCATCTTTGATTTCTTTCATTAGTGTCTTATACTTTTCTGTATACAGTTCTTTTGTCTCCTTAGGTAAGTTTATTCCTAGATATTTAATTCTTTTTGTTGCAATGGTGAATGGGATTGATTCCTTAATTTCTCTTTCTGATTTTTCATTGTTAGTATATAGAAATGCAAGTGATTTCTGTGTATTGATTTTGTATCCTGCAACTTTGCTAAATTCACTGATTAGCTCTAGCAATTTTTTGATACTATCTTTAGGGTTTTCTATGTACAGTATCATGTCATCTGCAAACAGTGAGAGCTTTACTTCTTTTCCGACCTGGATTCCTTTTATTTGTTTTTCTTCTCTGATTCCTGTAGCTAGGACTTCCAAAACTATGTTGAATAACAGTGGTGAAAGTGGACAAGTGTCTTGTTCCTGATTTTAGGGGGAATGCTTTCAGTTTTTCACCATTGAGAATAATGCTTACTGTAGGCTTAACATATATGGCCTTTATTATGTTGAGGTAGATTCCTTCTAGGTCCATTTTTTGAAGAGTTTTAATCATAAATGGGTGCTGAATTTTGTCAAAGCCTTTTTCTGTATCTATTGAGATGATCATATGGTTTTTATCTTTCAATTTGTTAATATGGTGTATCATATTGATTGGTTTGCATATATTGAAGAATCCTTGCATTCCTGAAATAAACCCAACTTGATCATCGTGTGTGAGCTTTTTGATGTGTTGCTGAATTTTGTTTGCTAAAATATTGTTGAGAATTTTTGCATCTACATTCATCAGTGATATTGGCGTGTAGTTTTCTTTTTTTGTATCTTTGTCTGGTTTTGGTACCAGGGTGATGGTGGCCTTGTAAAATAGTTTTGGAAGTGTTCCTTCCTCTGCAATTTTTTGAAAGAGTTTTAGAAGGATAGACATTAGCTCTTCTCTAAATGTTTGATAGAATTCTGCTGTGAAGCCATCTGGTCCTGGGCTTTTGTTTTTGGGGGGATTTTTTTTTAATTTAATTTAATTTTTAAACTTTACATAATTGTATTAGTTTTGCCAAATATCAAAATGAATCCGCCACAGGTATACATGTGTTCCCCATCCTGAACCCTCCTCCTTCCTCCCTCCCCATACCATCCCTCTGGGTCATCCCAGTGCACTAGCCCCAAGCATCCAGTTCAGTGCTTGTGATTGGGTCGTTGATAATTTCTATTTCTTCCTGGTTCAGTCTTGGAAGACTGAACTTTTCTAAGAATCTGTCTATTCCAGGTTATCCATTTTATTGCCATATAGTTGTTCATAATAGTCTCTGACAATCCTTTGTATTTCTGCATTGTCTGTTGTAACCTCTCCTTTTTCATTTCTAATTTTCTTGATTTGATTCTTCTCTCTTTTTTTCTTGGTGAGCCTGGCTAAAGGCTTGTCAATTTTGTTTATCTTCTCAAAGAACCAGCTTTTAGTTTTATTAATATTTACTATTCTTTCTTTCATTTCTTTTTTTTTCTTTCATTTCTTTTTCATTTATTTTTGCTCAGATCTTTATGATTTCTTTCCTTCTACTAATTTTTTTTTGTTGTTGTTCTTCTTTTCCAGTTGTTTTAGGTGTAAAGTTGGGTTGTCTATTTGATACTTTTCTTGTTTCTTGAGGTAGGATTGTATTGCTATAAACTTCCCTCTTAGAACTGCTTTTGCTGCATCCCATAGGTTTTGAGTTGTGTTTTCATTGTCATTTATTTCTAGAAATTTTTTTATTTCCTTTTTGATTTCTTTAGTAACCAGTTGGTTATTTAGAAATGTGTTGTTTACTCTCCATGTGTTTGTGTTTCTTACAGGTTTTTTTTCTTGTAATTGATATCTAGTCTCTTAGCATTGTGGTCAGAGAATATGCTTGATACGATTTCAACTTTCTTAAATTTACTGAGGTTTGATTTGCGACCCAAAATGTCTATCCTGGAGACATGTTCCCTGTGCACTTGAGAAGAAGGTGTATTCTGCATTTGGATGGAATGTCCTGACGATATCAATGAGATTCATCTCATCTAATGTATCCTTTATGACTTGTGTTTCCATATTAATTTTCTGTTTTGATTATCTGTCCATTGGTGTGAGTGGGGTGTTAAGTCTCCTACTATTATTGTGTTACTGTCAAATTCTCCTTTTATGTCTGTTAGTGTTTGTCTTGTGAATTGAGGTGCTCCTATGTTGGGTTCATAGATATTTACAATTGTAATGTCTTCCTCTTGGATTGATTCCTTGATCATTATGTAGTGTCCTTCCTTATCTCTTGCAATCTTCTTTATTTTAGGGTCTATTTTCTCTGATATGAGGTTGCTACTCTGGCTTTCTTTTGCTTCCCATTTGCATGGAATATATTTTTTCATCCTCTCACTTTCAGTCTATATGTATCTTGAGGTCTGAAGTGGGTTTCTTGTAGACAGCATATATATGGGACCTGTTTGTGTATCCATTCAGCCAGTCTGTGTCTTTTGGTTGGAGCATTTAATCCATCTACATTTAAAGTAATTATTGATACATATGTTCCTATTGCCATTTTCTTAATTGTTTGGGGTTGATATTGTGTATCTCTTTTTTTTTTCTTTTGTATTTCTTGACTATATACTTCCCTTTAACATTTGTTGTAAACCTGGTTTGTTGGTACTGAATCCTCTTAACTTTTGCTTGTCTGAAAAGCTTCTTATTTATCCATCAATTTTGAATGAGATCCTTGCCAAGTACAGTAATCTTGGTTGTAGATTTTTCCTTTTCATACTTTATTCTGTCATTCCTTTCTGGCCTGCAGTTTCTGCTGAAAGATCAGTTTTTAAGCATATGAGGTTTCCCTTGTATGTTACTTGTTTCTTCTCCCTTGCTGCTTTTAATATTCTTTCTTTGTGTTTAGTCCTTGTTAGTTTTATTAGTATGTGTGTTGGCATGTTTCTCTTTGAATTTACTTTGTATGGGACTCTTTGTGCTTTTTAGATTTGATTGACTATTTCCTTTTCCATATATAGGGAAAGTTTCAACCATAATCTCTTTAAAAGTTTTCTCATACCCTTTCTTTTTCTCTTCTTCTTTTGGGACCCTTATAATTCAACTGTTGGTGAATTTGATATTTTCCCAGAGATCTCTGAGACCATCCTAAATTCTTTTCATTCTTTTTGCTTTATTCTGCTTTTCAGCAGTTATTTCCATCATTTTATCTTCCAGCTCACTGATTCATTCTTCTCCTTCAGATATTCTGCTAGTGATTCCTTACTGAGTATTTTTAATTTTGGTAATTGTGTTGTTTATCTCTGTATGTTTATTCTTTAATTCTTCTAGGTCTTTGTTGATTGATTCTTGCATTTTCTCCATTTTGTTTTCAAGGATTTTGTTCATCTTTACTATCATCATTCTGAATTCTTTTTCCAGTAGTTTGCCTATTTCCTCTTCATTTATTTGGACTTCTGTGTTTCTAGTTTGTTCCTTCATTTGTGTTGTATTTCTCTGCCTTTTCATTATTTTTTTTAATTTATTGTGTTTGAGATCCCCTTTTCCCTTCAAGGTTTAATTCTTTCTTTCTTTTGGTTTCTGTCCTCCTAAGGTTGGTCCAGGGGTTTGTGTAAGCTTCATATAGGGTGAAATTTGTGCTGAGTTTTTATTTGTTTGTTTGATTTTCCTCTGATGTGCAAGGCTGAGTGAGGTGGTAATCCTTCTTCTAATGATTGTGTTTGTATTTTTGTTTTGTTTGTTGTTTAGATGAAGTGTCCTGCCCAGGGTGCTACTGGTGGTTGGGTGATGCTGGGTGTTGTATTCAAGTGGTTTCCTTTGTGTGAGTTCTCACTATTTGATACTCCCTAGGGTCAGTTCTCTGGTAGTCTAAGATCTTGGATTCACTGCTCTCATTCCAAAGGCTCAGGGCTTGATCTCTGGTCGGGAACGAAGATTCCACAATGGTTTGTTATGTCATTAAGTGAGATTAAAGCAAATATCCAAAAACGAGAAGCCAAAGATGAACCCCAGACAAATGGCAGTTACAAAATCATACAAATAATAATTAAAATAATGGAATATACACATATACATATCCACCCATGAGCAAAGTTAAAAAAGTCCAGCAAAAATAGAGTACAGTAGTTTGACCTGGGAAACAAAAGAAATAAAAAGTATTTAGCAGTTAAGAGCCAAATTAACTAAAACACAAGATGTAAAGCAAAACTACAGCAAGATGTCAAGTGGGGAATAAAGCAATGAAAACAAAACTAACAAATATACTGAGAGGAAAGGAAATAAAGAAAAGAAAGAAGGAATAGATATGCACAGTTAAATAGAGGTAGATGAAGGTTTATATACATTAAAGTTTAATTGCATGTGGAAAAGAACAGTAGGAAAGGCAAACAAAGTAATAAATATGTAAAAAAAATAATAGGTTAAAAAAAATTAAAAGTTAAAAATATAAAAAAGAGGCAAAAAAAAAACCCAAAAACAAAAACCAGGAAAAGTTCACAGAACTGCAAAAGCTCAACATAGAGGCAGAGGTTTATAACAACAATAAAAAGTGTGATTGAATATACATATATACCCATAGCAAAACCAAAACAGTCCAACAAAAATAAACTACAAGAGATTGACCTGACAAACAAAGGAAACCAAAATTATATCTACCCGAACAAAACTAAAGGACAGACTGGAAACAAAACTAATACAAGGTGCCAATTGGGGAATAAAGCAATGAAGATAAAACTAACAAATATGTTGAGAGGAAAGGAAAGAAAGAAAAGGAAGAATAGATATGCAAAGTTAAATAGAGGTAGATAAAGAAGATTTATATACATTAAGGATTAACTGCAAGGGGAAAAGAACAGTAAGAAAGGCAAAGAAAATAATAAATGTATAAAAAATATAATAGGTTAAAAAATTTAAAGTTAAAATTATAAAAACTGAGAAAAGGAAAAAAAAAAAAAGGAAGAAGAAAGAAAAAAGGAAAATTCCACAGAACTTCAAAAGCCCAATGTAGAGGCAGAGGTTTTTAACAGCAATAAAAAATGTGACTAAATATACACATATATAGATACACCCACAGCAAAATCCAAACAGTCCAACAAAAATAAAGTACAATATATTCACCCAGTGAACAAAGGAAACCAAAAATTATATCACTAAAACAAAGCTAACTAAAGCACAAACTGGAAAACAAAACAACAGCAAGGTGCCAATTGGGGAACAACGCAATGAAAATAAAACTAACAAATATGTTGAGAGGAAAGGAAAGAAAAATAGATATGCAAAGTTAAATAGAGGTAGATAAAGAAGATTTATATACATTAAAGATTAATTGCAATGGGAAAAGAACAGTAGGAAAAGCAAACAAAGGAATAAATGTAGAAAAAATAATAATAGGTTTAAAAAAAGAGAAAAAAGAAAAAGGGAAATTCCACAAAACCGCAAAAGCCCAATGTAGCGGCAGAGGTTTATAACAACAATAAAAAATGTGACTGAGAAAAGAAAAAAAAAGCTCAAAATTTAATTAGATTTCATAGTGTCAATAAAATTAACAACTACAATGGGGTTGCGGGGGGTGGAATCCAAAAGAATCTACAGAACAAGTCAAAACGTAAGAATAATAAATGTTTTTCTTGAGTCACTGCTGTCAGAGTCCTTTTCCTCCCTGGTATGCCCTCCAACACTGTGCTGATCTCTGGACCTGCCGTGGGGGCAGCTCAGATTCTAATCTGGTCCTACTCCTGTGTGTTCTTGCCTCCAATGTCCACAGCTATCAGAGCTAGTGTGTTTTCTTTTGTAGGAGTTCTCAGTGTCCTTTTATATATTCCATAGACACAGAGTCTGGCTAGTTGATCATGTGGATTTAATCTGCAGCTTGTGCAGCTGGTGGGAAGGTTTTGGGTCTTCTTCCTTAGCCACACTGCCCCTGGGTTTCAATTGTGGTTTTACTTCCACCTCTGCATGTGGATTGTCCACTGGGGTTTGCTCCTGAGACTACCCTGGAGGGCTTGGGTCACAGGGGTTCTGGCAGCACCAGGTTCTCAGGGGAGTTGGTGGCTAGGGCAGCAGGAAATATAGTGCTCTAGAAGGGTATGGCAACCGGTATGGGTCAATACCCTCCAGTAGTCTTCCCTGGAGAACCCCCCTCCTTGACAGAGAAGCCTGCCAGGCCACAGTCTACAGGGTCACAAAGAGTCAGACACTACTGAAGTGACCCTGCACCCACAGACTCAAGGCTTTTTTGCCTGTGGCAGCTCTGCCCCAGTGAGAGTTGTGTAAATGTGGTATAGTTGCTTGGCTTGCAGGGTCACTGGTGGCACCAAGTGTGCAGGAATATGGACTGCCTCCACCACAGGAGTTATGGCCATATCAGAGTCTTTTTTTTTTTTTTTTGAGCCTCTTGTAGCTGGTGATCAGAAGGCCTCTTTGGCCAGGCTTTCTCCATAGCTCTGCCTGTTCAGGCGCTTAGAGGGCTCCCTTGCCTGCAGTCCTCTGTTCTTCGGCATGTCAGGCACATAGATGGGCCCCCTTGGCTGGGGTCCTACTCTGTAGATCGGCGTGTCAGGCGCTTAACGGGGCACCCTGGGTGGGGTCCTATTCTGTACTTCAGTGTGTCAGCATCTCTACTGTTCAGCTGCTGATGCTGGTGTGTGGGGAGAGAGAGGCTATGGTGATGGCTCCTCCCCCTATGCATGACTCAGCAGTATTGCCTTGCTTCCATGGCTGCATGGCTTTCCTCCACAGGCATTTCCCACCACAGTCTCCTTGCTCACATCCCCTTGATCTATCTCTCCACAGTCAACAGCACCCTCGCCCTGGGATTACTCCACAATCCCCAAACTCCAGCTCCCAGCCGCTGCACCTTCCAGGGGACCCACGTTCCTGTCTGGGGTTTGTATGGCTGCAGCAAGGACTGTCTGATTCTAGTTCTATTTAGGCTGCCACGGATCAGCTGTTTCACTCAGCCTTAAATGTTCCTCCTCTGACTCAGACAATTGCCCCGGTGTGGGGATTGGACACCTGCTTCCAGTCCTACTAACACTCCCATTTTTCCCCCTAGTTCCTTCATCCTACCGAGTTTTGTGTGGTTCCATATATTCTTTACTTCTGGTCAGGGACTCCTATCCACTCTCAGCTGGTGTTCTGCATGCACTTCTGTGTCTGAAGGTGTATTCCTGATGTATCCATGCAGAGAGATGTACTCCACATCCACCTACTCCTGCACCATCTTGTTCTCCCTCCATCTTTCAGTTTTCTCTTTTTCTGGGAGCCAAATAATAAATATTGGGACATTCAAAAGGAGCTACGTAGACAGGAAAGATTAGAAAGTAATCCCACATGCCCAGGGGAAGGTGCACTTCAGACCGATACTTGGCACAGAGACAGCCTATAGCACTAACACATACACAAACAAACAAACAAACAAAAAAACAGCAAAACTTGGGAAAGGGGAAGAATCTAATTTCCAAAGATATCACATCATTAAATTCAAACATCTAGTTTTCAACAAAAAAGGCACAAGGCATACCAAGAAACAGGAAATTATCACCCACCTTAAGGAAAATAACAAAACAACAAAACTGTCCCTGAAAAAGATATAAAACTCCTAGAGGAAAACAGGCAAAACACTCTCTGACATAAATCACAGCAGGATCCTCTATGACCCACCTCCCAGAGTAATGTAAATAAAAACAAAAATTACAAAATGGAACCTAATTAAAGTTAAAAGCATTTGCACAATGAAGGAAACTATGAGCAAGGTGAAAAGGCAGCCTTCAGAATGGGAGGAAATAATAGCAAATGAAGCAACTGACAAACAACTAATCTCAAAAATATACAAGCAGCTCATGCATCTCAATACCAGAAAAATAAACAACCCAATCAAAAAATGGGCCAAAGAACTAAACAGACATTTCTCTGAAGAAGACATACAGATGGCTAACAAACACATGAGAAGATGCTCAACAGCACTTATTATCAGAGAAATGCAAATCAAAACCACAATGAGGTACCATCTCACACCGGTCAGAATGGCTGCTATTAAAAAGTCTACAAACAACAAATGTTGGAGAGGGTGTGGAGGAAAGGGAACCTTCTTACACTGTTGATGGGAATGCAAACTAGTACAGCCACTATGGAGAACAGTGTGGAGATTCCTTAAAAACCTGGAAATAGAACTGCCATACGACCTAGCAATCCCACTGCTGGGCATACACACTGAGGAAACCAGAATTGAAAGAGACACATGTACCCCAATGCTCATTGTAGCACTGTTTACAATAGCTAGGACATGGAAGCAGCCTAGATGTCCATCAGCAGATAAATGGATAAGAAAGCTGTGGTACATATACACAATGGAGTATTACTCAACTATTAAAAAGAGCACATTTGAGTCAGTTATGATGATGTGGATGAACCTAGAACCCATTATACAGAGTGAAGTGAGTCAGAAAGAGAGATAAATATCATATTTAATGCAAATATACGGAATCTAGAAAAATGGTGCTGAAGAATTTATGTACAGGGCAGTAATGGAGAAGCAGACATAGAGAACAGACTTATGGACATGAGAAAGTCGGAAAGAGAAAAACCAATACAGTATATTAACACATGTATATGAAATTTAGAAAGATGGCAATGATGACCCTATATGTGAGACAGCAAAAGAGATGCAGGTATAAAGAACGTATTTTTGGACTCTGTGGAAGAAAGCAAGGGTGGGATGATTTGAAAGAATAGCATTGAAACATGTATGTTACCGTATGTGAAATAGATCACCAGTCCAAGTTCAATGCATGAAACAGGGCACTCAAAGCCGGTGCACTGGGACATAGGTAGGTAGGAGGGGGCTTCAGGATGGGGGACACATGTACACCCATGGCTGATTCATGTCAATGTATAGCAAAAACTACTACAATATTGTAAAGTAATTAGCCTTCAATTAAAATAATTAAATCAAAATTTAAAAATATATTCCTGGATATACTTGGCCTTTTGAATTTCTATATAAAATTTACAAGCAGCTTATCAGTTGTTGCTTTCAAAATGCTTGCTTGGATTTTGATTGGGATTACTTTGAATCTACAGACTGATTTATAGAAAATACTTTTTGTAATATTAAGGCTTTAGTCTATGAACATTGTATAGTTTCTGATTTAATTAGATTTTATGAATTTATCTCAATACTTTTTTTTTATTTACTTTTTTGTGGCTGTGCTGGGTTTTCATTGTTTCTCGGGCTTTTCCTAATTGCAGTGAGCAGGGACAGCTCTCTAGTTGCAGTGCACAAGCTTCTCATCATGGTGCTTTCCCTTGTTGTGGAACACTGGCTCTAGAATGCAGTTTCATTCGTTGTGGTGCACAGGTTTACTTTTGCCCCATGGCATGTGGGATCTTCCTGAATCAAGGGTAGAACTCATGTCCTCTGCATTGGCAGGCAGATTCTTAACCAGTGGTCCACCAGGAAAGCCCGTCAATACTTTTTAATAGGATTTATTTTTAGAGCTCTTTTAGATTAATAGCAAAATTGAATAGAAAGTACACAGTTCGCATATATTCTCTGTACCTATACACTCAAAACGTTCCCCACTATCATCATCTCTAACCAGAGTAGTACATTTTTTACACTGATGAATCTACATTGACACCCAAAGTCTGTAGTTTATAGCAGGGTTCATTCTTGGTCTTTTACATTCTGTTGATATTTACAGATATACAATACATGTGTATCCATTATCATATCATGCGGAAAAGTTTCACAGTCCTTAAACTCCTCTGTGTTCTCCCTCTTCATTCCAACCTCCCTTTCAGCCTTTGACAACCACTGATCTTACTGTCTCCCTAATTTTGCCTTTTCTAGTATATCATATAGTTAGAATCTTAGAGAAAGTAATCTTTTCAGATTGGCTTCTTTTACTTGGTAATATGCGTGCTGCGATTCATGGGGTCGCAAAGAGTCAGACACTACTGAGCGACTGAACTGAACTGAACTGATGCATTTACATTTCCTCCATATCTTTTCACAGCTTGATAGCTCAGTTTGTCTTAGTGCTGAATAGCAATCCATTTTTGGATGTACTATAGTTAATTTATCCATTCACCTACTGAAGGGCTTCGTGGTTGCTTCCAAATTTTGGGAGTTATGAATGAAGCTGCTATGAATGTACACATGTAAGATTTGTTTGGATGTAAATTCTCAACTCATTTGAGGAAATACCAAAGATCACGATTACCAAAGACCCTAGATTATATGATAAGAATATTTTTCAGTTCAGTTCAGTCTCTCAGTCATATCTGACTCTTTGCAACACCATGGAATGCAGCACGCCAGGCCTCCCTGTCCATCACCAGCTCCCAGAGTTTACCCAAACTCATATCCATTGAGTCAGTGATGCCATCCAATGATCTAATCTTCTGTCATCCCCTTCTCCTCCCACCTTCAATCTTTCCCAGGATCAGGGTCTTTTCCAATGAGACAGTTCTTCACATCAGGTGGCCAAAATACTGGAGTTTCAGCTTCCACATCAGTCCTTCCAATGAACACTCAGGACTGATCTCCTATAGGATGGACTGATTGGATCTCCTTGCAACCAGTTCAAAACTGTGGTTTTGAACACCACAGTTCAAAAGCATCAATTCTTCGGCACTCAGCTTTCTTTCTAGTCCAACTCTCACATCCAGACATGAATACTGGTAAAACCATAGCCTTGACTAGATGGACCTTTGTTGGCAAAGTAATGTCTCGCTTTATAATATGCTGTTTAGGTTGGTCATAAATTTCCTTCCAAGGAGTAAGCATTTTTTAAATTCATGGCTGCAATCACCATCTGTGGTGATTTTGGAGCCCCCCAAAATAAAGTCAGCCACTGTTTCCACTGTTTCCCCATGTATTTGCCATAACGTGATGGGACCGGATGCCATGGTCTTAGTTCTAAATGTTGAGCTTTAAGCCAACTTTTTACCCTCCTCTTTCACTTTCATCAAGAGGCTCTTTAGTTCTTCACTTTCTGCCATAAGGGTAGTGTCATCTGCATATCTGAGGTTATTGATATTTCTCCCAGCAATCTTGATTCCAGCTTGTGCTTCATCCAGCCCAGCATTTCTCATGATGTACTCTGCATATAAGTTAAATAAGCAGGGTGACAATATACAGCCTTGACATACTCCTTTTCCTATTTGGAACCAGTCTGTTGTTCCATGTCCAGTTCTAACTGTTGCTTCCTGACCTGCATATAGATTTCTCAAAAGGCAGGTCAGGTGGTCTGGTATTCCCATCTCTTTAAGAATTTTCCACAGTTTATTGTGATTCACACAGTCAAAGGCTTTGGCACAGTCATTAAAGCAGAAGTAGATGTTTTTCTGGAACTCTCTTGCTTTTTTGATGATTCAGCGGATGTTGGCAATTTGATCTCTGCTTCCTCTGCCTTTTCTAAAACCAGCTTGAACATTTTGG
>NW_011494766.1:818198-821065 GCF_000754665.1 Bison bison bison | reverse complement strand
CACAGCATCATCTTTTAGAATTTGAAATAGCTCAACTGGAATTCCATCACCTCCACTAGCTTTGTTCATGGTGATGCTTCCTAAGGCCCACTTGATTTCTCATTCCAGGATGTCTGGCTCTAGGTGAGTGATCACATCATCGTGATTATCTGAATCATGAAGATCTTTTTTGTACAGTTCTTCTGTGTATTCTTGCCACCTCTTAAGAATCTTAAGAATATATTTAGTTTTGTTTTAGAAAAAAATCTTTCAAACTGTCTCCTAAACTGTCTATATAATTTTGCATTCCACTAGGAATAAATGAGAGTTTCGGCTGCTCCACACTGTCATTAGCACTTGCTGTTGTCAGTGTTTTGGATTTGGGCCATTCTAATAGATACGTGTGGGCCGCCCAGGTGACCCACTGGTAAAGAATCCACCTGCAATGCAGGAGACATGGGATCAATCCCTGGGTAGGAAAGATATCCTGAAAAAGGAAATGGAAACCCGTCTAGTATCTTTCTTGGGAAATCCCGTGAACAGAGGAACCTGGTGGGCTACAGTCCATGGGGTCCCAAAAGACCTGGACTCATATGAGTGAGCAACTAAACAACAAAAATAAATATGTAGCAGTATCTTATTGTTTTAATTTGCAATTCCCCAGTGACGTATGATATTAAACATCTTTTCATATGCATATTTGCCTCTTGTATACCTTCTTTGCTGAGGTGTCTATGAATGTCTTTTGGCCTATTTTTTAAGTAACTTGTTTGTCTTCTTATTGTTGAGTTTAAGAATTTTTTGTGTATTTTGAATAATATTCCTTTATCAGATGTGTCTTTTGTAAATATTTTCTCATAATTTGTGGCTTGTCTTTTCATTGTCTTGACAGTATCTTTCACAGAGCAGAAGTTTTTAATTTTAATTAAAGTTACCAAATATTCCTTTCATGGGTCAAGCCTTTGGTATTATATATAAAAAGTAATCATCATTCCGAAAGTCACCTAGATTTTCTTTTTCTTTTCTTTTCTTTTTTAACTTTACAATATTGTTTTGGTTTTGCCATATATCAACATGAATCTGCCACTGGTATACACGTTCCCCATCCCGAACCCTCCTCCCTCCTCCCTCCCTGTACCAACCCTCTGGGTCGTCCCAGTGCACCAGCCCCAAGCATCCAGTATCGTACATCGAACCTGGACTGGCGACTCATTTCATATGTGATATTATACATGTTTCAATGCCATTCTCCCAAATCATCCCACCCTCTCCCTCTCCCACAGAGTCCAAAAGATTGTTATATACATCAGTGTCTCTTTTGCTGTCTCGTCTACAGGGTTATCATAGAGAGCAATGGCACCCCACTCCAGTACTCTTGCCTGGAGAATCCCATGGATGGAGGAGCCTGGTGGGCTCCAGTCCATGGGGTCGCTGAGAGTCGGGCACGCCTGAGCGACTTCACTTTCACTTTTCACTTTCATGCATTGGAGAAGGAAATGGCAACCCACTCCAGTATTCTTGCCTGGAGAATCCCAGATACAGAGGAGCCTGGTGAGCTGCTCTCTATGGGGTCGCACAGAGTCAGGCACGACTGAAGTGACTTAGCAGCAACATACAAAGTTATTGTTACCATCTTTCTAAATTCCATATATATGCGTTAGTATACTGTATTGGTGTTTTTCTTCCTGGCTTACTTCACTCTGTATAATAGGCTCCAGTTTCATCCACCTCATTAGAACTGATTCAAATGTATTCTTTTTAATGACTGAGTAATACTCCATTGTGTATATTACCACAGCTTTCTTATCCGTTCATCTGCTGATGGACATCTTGGTTGCTTCCATGTCCTGGCTATTATAAACAGTGCTGCGATGAACATTGGGGTACACGTGTCTCTTTCAATTCTGGTTTCCTTGGTGTGTATGTCCAGCAGTGGGATTGCTGGGTCATAAGGCAGCTCTATTTCCAGTTTTTTAAGGAATCTCCACACTGTTCTCCATAGTGGCTGTACTAGTTTGCATTCCCACCAACAGTGTAAGAGGGTTCCCTTTTCTCCACACCCTCTCCAGCATTTATTGCTTGTAGACTTTTGGATCGCAGCCATTCTGACTGGTGTGAAATGGTACCTCATTGTGGTTTTGATTTGCATATCTCTGATAATGAGTGATGTTGAGCATCTTTTCATGTGTTTGTTAGCCATCTGTATGTCTTCTTTGGAGAAATGTCTATTTAGTTCTTTGGCCAATTTTTTGATTGGGTCGTTTATTTTTCTGGAATTGAACTGCAGGTGTTGCTTGTATATTTTTGAGATTAGTTGTTTGTCAGTTGCTTCATTTGCTATTATTTTCTCCCATTCTGAAGGCTGTCTTTTCACCTTGCTTATAGTTTCCTTTGTTGTGCAAAAGCTTTTAAGTTTAATTAGGTCCCATTTGTTTATTTTTGCTTTTATTTCCAATATTCTGGGAGGTGGGTCGTAGAGGATCCTGCTGTGACGTATGTTGGAGAGTGTTTTGCCTGTGTTCTCCTCTAGGAGTTTTATAGTTTCTGGTCTTATGTTTAGATCTTTAATCCATTTTGAGTTTATTTTTGTGTATGGTGTTAGAAAGTGTTCTAGTTTCATTCTTTTACAAGTGGTTGACCAGTTTTCCCAGCACCACTTGTTAAAGAGATTGTCTTTAATCCATTGTATATTCTTGCCTCCTTTGTCAAAGATAAGGTGTCCATAGGTGTGATGACTTATCTCTGGGCTTTCTATTTTGTTCCATTGATCTGTATTTCTGTCTTTGTGCCAGTGCCATACTGTCTTGATGACTGTGGCTTTGTAGTAGAGCCTGAAGTCAGGCAGGGTGATTCCTCCAGTTCCATTCTTTTTTCTCAAGATTGCTTTG
>NW_011494766.1:816794-818098 GCF_000754665.1 Bison bison bison | reverse complement strand
TATTCTAGGTTTTTTGTATTTCCATACAAATTGTGAAATTATTTGTTCTAGCTCTGTGAAGAATACTGTTGGTAGCTTGACAGGGATTGCATTGAATCTATAAATTGCTTTGGGTAGTATACTCATTTTCACTATATTGATTCTTCCAATCCATGAACATAGTATATTTCTCCATCTATTAGTGTCCTCTTTGATTTCTTTCATCAGTGTTGTATAGTTTTCTATATATAGGTCTTTAGTTTCTTTAGGTAGATATATTCCTAAGTATTTTATTCTTTTCGTTGCAATGGTGAATGGAATTGTTTCCTTAATTTCTCTTTCTGTTTTCTCATTATTAGTGTATAGGAATGCAAGGGATTTCTGTGTGTTGATTTTATATCCTGCAACTTTACTATATTCATTGATTAGTTCTAGTAATTTGCTGGTGGAGTCTTTAGGGTTTTCTATGTAGAAGATCATGTTATCTGCAAACAGTGAGAGTTTTACTTCTTCTTTTCCAATTTGGATTCCTTTTATTTCTTTTTCTGCTCTGATTGCCGTCGCCAAAACTTCCAAAACTATGTTGAATAGTAATGGTGAAAGTGGGCACCCTTGTCTTGTCCTTGACTTTAGGGGAAATGCTTTCAATTTTTCACCATTGAGGATAATGTTTGCTGTGGGTTTGTCATATATAGCTTTTATTATGTTGAGGTGTGTTCCTTCCATACCTGCTTTCTGGAGAGTTTTTATCATAAATGGATGTTGAATTTTGTCAAAGGCTTTCTCTGCATCTATTGAGATAATCATATGGTTTTTATTTTTCAATTTGTTAATATGGTGTATTACATTGATTGATTTGTGGATATTGAAGAATCCTTGCATCCCTGGGATAAAGCCCACGTGGTCATGGTGTATGATCTTTTTAATGTGTTGTTGGATTCTGATTGCTAGAATTTTAAGGATTTTTGCATCTATGTTCATCAGTGATATTGGTCTGTAGTTTTCTTTTTTTGTGGCATCTTTGTCAGGTTTTGGTATTAGGGTGATGGTGGCCTCATAGAATGAGTTTGGAAGTTTACCTTCCTCTGCAATTTTCTGGAAGAGTTTGAGTAGGATAGGTGTTAGCTCGTCTCTAAATTTTTGGTAGAATTCAGCTGTGAAGCCGTCTGGACCTGAACTTTTGTTTGCTGGAAGATTTCTGATTACAGTTTCAATTTCCGTGCTTGTGATGGGTCTGTTAAGATTTTCTATTTCTTCCTGGTCCAGTTTTGGAAAGTTGTACTTTTCTAAGAATTTGTCCATTTCTTCCACGTTGTCCATTTTAT
>NW_011494766.1:815424-816496 GCF_000754665.1 Bison bison bison | reverse complement strand
AGGTGTTAGAGTTTAGGTTATTTATTTTGACTTTTTTTCTTGTTTCTTGAGGTGTGCCTGTATTCCTATGAACCTTCCCCTTAGTACTGCTTTTACAGTGTCCCACAGGTTTTGGGTTGTTGTGTTTTCATTTTCATTCGTTTCTATGCAAATTTTGATTTCTTTTTTGATTTCTTCTGTGATTTGTTGGTTATTCAGCAGCGTGTTGTTCAGCCTCCAGATGTTGGAATTTTTAATAGTTTTTCTCCTGTAATTGAGATCTAATCTTACTGCATTGTGGTCAGAAAAGATGCTTGGAATGATTTCAATTTTTTAAAATTTACCAAGGCTAGATTTATGGCCCAGGATGTGATCTATCCTGGAGAAGATTCTGTGTGCGCTTGAGAAAAAGGTGAAATTCATTATTTTGGGGTGAAGTGTCCTATAAATATCAATTAGGTCTAACTGGTCTATTGTATCGTTTAAAGTTTGTGTTTCCTTGTTAATTTTCTGTTTAGTTGATCTATCCATAGGTGTGAGTGGGATATTAAAGTCTCCCACTATTATTGTGTTATTGTTAATTTCCCCTTTCATACTTGTTAGAATTTGTCTTACATATTGTGGTGCTCCTATGTTGGGTGCATATATATTTATAATTGTTATATCTTCTTCTTGGATTGATCCTTTGATCATTATGTAGTGACTTTCTTTGTCTCTTTTCACAGCCTGTGTTTTAAAGTCTATTTTATCTGATATGAGTATTGCTACTCCTGCTTTCTTTTGGTCCCTATTTGCATGGAATATCTTTTCCAGCCCTTCACTTTCAGCCTGTATGTGTCCCCTGTTTTGAGGTGGGTCTTTTGTAGACAACATATATAGGGGTCTTGTTTTTGTATCCATTCAGCCAGTCTTTGTCTTTTGGTTGGGGCATTCAACCCATTTACGTTTAAGGTAATTATTGATAAGTATGATCCAGTTGCCATTTACTTTATTGTTTGGGTTCGAGTTTATACACCCTTTTTGTGTTTCCTGTCTAGAGAATATCCTTTAGTATTTGTTGGAGAGCTGGTTTGGTGGTGCTGAATTCTCTCAG
>NW_011494766.1:814417-815324 GCF_000754665.1 Bison bison bison | reverse complement strand
GGTGGGTCATTTATCCTGTTCCTTTACCTGCTGGGTATTCCTCTGTCTCTTCATCTTGTTTAAATTGCTGAGTTTGGGGTGTCCTTTCTGTATTCTGGCAGTTTGTGGAGTTCTGTTTATTGTGGAGTTTTCTTGCTGTGTGTGGTTTTGTACAGGTGGCTTGTCAAGGTTTTTTGTTTAGGGAAGCTTGTGTTGATTTTCTGCTGGGTGGAGCTGGATTTCTTCTCTCTGGAGTGCAATGAAGTGTCCAGTAATGAGTTATGAGATGTCTATGGTTTTGTAGTAACTTTGGGCAGCCTGTATATTGGAGCTCAGGTCTGTGTTCCTGTGTTACTGGAGAATTTGCGTGGTATGTCTTGCTCTGGAACTTGTTGGCCCTTGTGTGGTGCTTGGTTTCAGTGTAGGTATGGAGGCATTTGATGAGCTCCTGTCAATTAATGTTCCCTGGAGTCAGGAGTTCCCTGGAGTCAGGGTTTGGACATAAGCCTTCTGCTTCTGGTTTTCAGTCTTATTTTTACAGTAGTCTCAAAACTTCTTCTATACAGCACCATTGATAAAACATCTAGGTTAAAGATGAAAAGTTTCTCCACAGTGAGGGACACCCAGAGAGGTTCACAGAGTTACATGGAGAAGAGAAGAGGGAGGAGGGAGTTAGAGGTGACCCAAATGAGATGAGGTGGAATCAATAGAGGAGAGAGTGGGCTAGCCAGTAATCACTTCCTTATGTGCACGCCACAACTGGACCGCTCATAGATGTTCACGGAGTTATACAGAAAAGAGAAGAGGGAGGAAGGAGACAGAGGTGGCCAGGAGGATTAAAGGGGGGAATGAAAAGGAGAGAGACAGATCCAGCCAGTAATCAGTTCCCTAAGTGTTCTCCACCATCTGGAACACACAGAAATTCAGA
>NW_011494766.1:813033-814317 GCF_000754665.1 Bison bison bison | reverse complement strand
CTATGTTGGGTGCATATATATTTATAATTGTTATATCTTCTTCTGGATTGATCCTTTGATCATTATGTAGTGACTTTCTTTGTCTCTTTTCACAGCCTGTGTTTTAAAGTCTATTTTATCTGATATGAGTATTTGCTACTCCTGCTTTCTTTTTGGTCCCTATTTGCATTGGAATTATCTTTTTCCAGCCCTTCACTTTCAGCCTGTATGTGTCCCCTGTTTTTGAGGTGGGTCTTTTTGTAGACAACATATATAGGGGTCTTGTTTTTGTATCCATTCAGCCAGTCTTTGTCTTTTGGTTGGGGCATTCAACCCATTTACGTTTAAGGTAATTATTGATAAGTATGATCCAGTTGCCATTTACTTTATTGTTTGGGTTCGAGTTTATACACCCTTTTTGTGTTTCCTGTCTAGAGAATATCCTTTAGTATTTGTTGGAGAGCTGGTTTGGTGGTGCTGAATTCTCTCAGCTTTTGCTTGTCTGTAAAGCTTTTGACTTCTCCTTCATATTTGCATGAGATCCTTGCTGGGTACAGTAATCTGGGCTGTAGGTTATTTTCTTTCATCACTTTAAGTATGTCTTGTCATTCCTTCCTGGCTTGAAGAGTTTCTATTGAAAGATCAGCTGTTATCCTTATGGGAATTCCCTTGTGTGATATTTGTTGTTTTTCCCTTGCTGCTTTTAATATTTGTTCTTTGTGTTTGATCTTTGTTAATTTGATTAATATGTGTCTTGGGGTGTTTCGCCTTGGGTTTATCCTGTTTGGGACTCTCTGGGTTTCTTGGACTTGGGTGATTATTTCCTTCTCTATTTTAGGGAAGTCTTCAACTATTATCTCCTCAAGTAGTTTCTCATGGTCTTTCTTTTTGTCTTCTTCTTCTGGGACCCCCTATGATTCGAATGTTGTAGCGTTTAATATTGCCCTGGAGGTCTCTGAGATTGTCCTCATTTCTTTTAATTCGTTTTTCTTTTTTCCTCTCTGATTCACTTATTTCTACCATTCTATCTTCTAATTCACTAATCCTATCTTCTGCCTCTGTTATTCTACTATTTGTTGCCTCCAGAGTGTTTTTGATCTCATTTATTGCATTATTCATTATATATTGACTCTTTTTTATTTCTTCTAGGTCCTTGTTAAAGCTTTCTTGCATCTTCTCAATCCTTGTCTCCAGGCTATTTATCTATGATTCCATTTTGATTTCAAGATTTTGGATCATTTTCACTATCATTATTTGGAATTCTTTATCAGGTAGATTCCCTATCTCTTCCTCTTTTGTTTGGTT